>NC_051155.1:239060040-239260039 GCF_013339745.2 Dermacentor silvarum | reverse complement strand
ACGATACCACACGAACTAGACATACACCCATCGCCGGAAAAAGAAAAGAAGGAAAAAGAAAAAGAGAAGAAAGAAAGAAGAAGAAAGCGAAAAAGAAGGAAGAAAGAAAAGAAGAATAAAGAACAAAGAAGAAAGAAAGAAAAAAGAAGAAAGAAGAAAGAAAGAAAAGAAGAGAAAGAAAGAAAGAAAGAAGAAAGGAGAAAAGAAAGAAAAGAAAGAAAGAAAAGAAAGAAAGAAAGAAAGAAAGAAAGAAAGAAAGGTGATGTTCGTGATTATCGCATTAATGAACGCTCACTAATTCGCCCAGCTTTCCATAAAAAAAATGGCTTGATGGAATGCGTGACTGTTTCGATCTGATCCCTTCGATTTGTCGTACCCTGGACTGTCCAGGACTGCTCTGGAAGCTGCCCGCTTCAACGTTCATAGGCACTGCTTGCAACTGGGCTAGTTAGTGAAGTTCCTTGATTTCATGACTGCTCTTCACTGGTATACAATCTTCCCATGAAAAACAAAGCCTCTTAAAAACGTTTCGAAATAAACGTGTCCCTGTCCTCAAGTCCATGTACATGCAGGTTAACGCTAGAATCATTCAATTCAATTCAATTCAATTCAATTCATTTTTATTGATAAGTAAATTAGTACATAAACTAGTATACAGGAAGGGGTCCCAAAGTAAAAACTGCAGGCGGGACCCCTTACGATGAATTAAATATCGAGTAATGAAACGAAACTAACACTGCATAGGTGAAAAATTAACAAGCACAATAAAGACAATATAATTACAGTAATATCATGCATAATCATATACTAAAAAAATGTCACAGTATCGCCCTAAGGGCGAAGCAATGAATGCGATAGCAACACAGCAGTGTCATACGAAGTAAGGTGAGCGGCTTTGGTAGCAACAACACGCAGAACTGTTGTCGACGCCATCGGCGTTTTGCCCGCGTTAGCTCAAAATGCGTGCGGCGTTGGTGACTGTTGCTGGAGCCTCTGATATAAATAGGCACTTGGTGCCGCAGCTAAACGTCGCCTCCCTTCCCTCCCCCTCCCCCACGGCCTCTCGCGCGTCCGAAGAAGGCGCGTTTGCTCTACATATATGGTGATTGTAAAGGAGAAAAGAGACGCCTACTTCTGCAGCCCTTAAGCGAGCACGGCGCAGAACGCGCGTTTGTTCTCCGCCGTGCGTTCACTCCCCGTGAAAGACGCGCCCCTCGCGCCCTTTCACTCGCACATACAGCGTTCGGCGCGCGGCGACGATTTCATCTCCAAATGACGTCATACAGAACCTCACGGCGACGGCGACGGCGACGCCGACGGCAGAAATCTGCTTTTGAGTGTCCATATAATTGCTATCGCAATAAAAAACCAAGTTACAAAATGAAAGCTGTACAAAAATACAAAAGAAAACCGGCAACAACATAACAACAAAAAAAGAAAAGATAATAATACCATGGTATAACATGTCAGCACAATAAATTTGAAAAAGTGACGAATACATTCAAAGGCAATAGCATGTTAATTAGAACAGTTATTTTTTTATTCAAATAGGTAGTCCTTTAAGTCAGATTTAAATTTGGAAAGGGAGTTACATTGTTTTAAGTCAGTAGGCAGGGAGTTCCAGAGTGATATAGCAGAAAAAAGAATAGTTTGTTTTCCATAGTTAGTGCGTACCTTAGGCAAAAGTAGATTGCCGTTAACAGAAAAACGGGTGCAGTTAGAATTAACGAATACAGATGATGGAATTATATCGAGGTAGAGATAGCGATGAAAAACTTTGAAAAATAATAGACCAAGATTATAGTAATAGGATAGGGATAAAGGTAGTACGCGATTGTTAAGAAAGAACGGGAGTGAGTGAGATTGTCGAGGTGCAAAAGAAATAATACGAATAGCTTGCTTTTGAAGGGTTAGGAGAGGTGATAGATGGATATTATAAGTGCTGCCCCAGGACTCAATACAATAATTGATATGACTGTGAATAAATGCATAATATAAAGTGACAAGTGTTGTGATATCAAAAAAAGATGGAGCGCGAATTAGTGCCCGAAGTCCTGGTGCGGTTTTTCTAATAACAGACAAGATATGGTCACGGAACTTTAGGTTAGAGTCAATAACAACACCTAAAAAGGTAGTGCTACTGTTAGTTTTGATTTCTTGTGATTGAATATATAGAGTACGAGGAATTGGATTTTTTTTCTGAGGACACGTAAAAAGCATAAAGCACGTTTTCTTTACGTTGATTGTTAGTTTATTTATAAAAGACCAATTATGAAGAGAATGTAAATCTGTTTGAAGGTTGGACATTAGGTTGTCAAGTTTAGTATGGGAAGAAATAATGGTGGTGTCATCCGCATATAATATGCACTGTGAAGAAGATAGACACTGGGGGAGATCATTAATGAAGATTAAGAAGAGAATCGGTCCCAAAATAGAGCCTTGAGGAACTCCACATTTTATAGTAATTGGGTCGGAGTTAGCACCATTAATAGAAATGCATTGTTTCCTATTGTTCAGAAAACTCCGTAAAAGGTTTAAGGCTGGTCCAGTTATGCCATAGCGCTCCAGTTTTATAAGAAGTATGTTGTGGTCAATAGAGTCAAAAGCCCTTGCAAAATCAACGAAAATAGTTCCAGCATAAATCCCATTATCAATACATCTTTTAATTGAGTCAGTGAAGTTAGCAATAGCTATATTAGTAGAAAGCCCCTCACGAAAACCAAACTGAGAATCAGAGAGAATATGAAACTTTGTGAGATATTTACTAAGGCGGATTTCAATTACTTTTTCTAATACCTTGTCTAGGAAAGGAAGCACAGAAATTGGCCTGTAATTTTCGACAAGCTTACAGTCCCCTTTTTTAAAGACAGGCAATACCTTTGCTTCCTTGAACTGTTGCGGAAACACTCCGGTCTTAAATATCAAGTTAAACATGTGAGAGAGCACAGGAGCTATTAAAGGACTGATTGATTTTATGACAGCACCATTAATGTTATCCAAACCCGGGCCTGTGGCACGCAGATTGGTAATAACCGATTGCACTTCTTCAGGAAATGTAGGATATAAAAAGAAAGAATGAGGATAACGTGGAATAGTGCAGAAGTAAGGAGAGGAAGGGGTATCAAAGCAAGCAGACGAGAAATGTTCAGAAAAAGCGTTTGCAATCCCTGAAGCATCATTAATGCATAAGCCATCCTGAACAACCGAAGTCACTTGCTTATGTGTTTTTCCTTTGTTAAAAAACTGATTGAGCAATTTCCATTTCCTTTTAGAATCCTTTCCACAGTCCTGCAGCTGCATACTGTAATAGTGCCGCTTGGCTGCTTTGAGAAGAGTGGCTAATACAGACGAATACTTTTCATAGCGCGATTTTAATTTGCAGTTGAATGGCTGTCGTTTAGTTTTTTTGTATAGGTTGTCCTTCTTCCGTAAAGAAGAAAGAAGAGATTGAGTAATCCAAGGGGCACGTGGAGCGCGATATCGCCTTTTGGATGATGTAGTTTTTGTGCATCTCTGTATCGCATCAGTAATGACAGAATAAAATTCAGACAGAGCAGCCTCAGGATCTGTGAAGTTAAGAAAATGTGACCACTCAGTGATCGAAATAATACGAACAAATTCATTTCTATCAAAAGACGTGCGCAGGTGAGGCAGATGAACGGGCACTACAGATTTAGTAAGGTAAAAAAACACTGCTAGGTGATCGCTGATATCGCAATCGAGTGCACCAGAATAGATATGTTCATCAAAATTTGAGAGTATGTGATCAAGCAACGAAATCGAGTCGTTAACACGACGAGTAGGCACATTTATCAGAGAGTGTAAGCCAAAACTAGAGAAACAGCTGATGTAATCAATACAGACACGGTTTGAAGTGTCGAGTAGATTAATATTAATATCGCCCATTACAAATACGTTCTTGTTGAGGCAACCCGGGATTCGTCCTTGCAAACACAAGTTCCGTCTTATACCTCAGCTCTTGCATGCAGTTGTCTTGGTTACAGTCAATATATACCTGACCAACACCTCTTAAATGCATTTTCTCGCAACAGTACCTAATAATTGTTGCAAGTGTGCTTCATCCTCTGCTACTTCGTGTTCAGAGAAACTGTTAGTACGACGTATTACACGCCACACCTCGAGTTTCGCCGCGACGCCTTCCAGACAACGCTAATGCAACACGCATACGTATAACACACATATGTATAACACACAATATGTATATTACATGCTTCCCCGTGTCAGAGCGGTTCCGACCCCGCTCAGTGTTTGACCAGACAGGTTGCGTAGCCAGAGGTAAAAGGCGATATTTCTGCTTCCCTGCAGGGGGCACGGCCTATAAGGAAGAGGAGAAAGGGAAGGAAGGAATTGGGTCAAATGCTCGGTGTAACGCAGGTGATGTTCGTCGGGCTGTCTGCCGTGGAGGTGCGCGAACCCGAGAGCCCCGCGTGGCCCGCGTTCCAGGCGGCGCGGTTGGGCCCGCGCCTGGCGCGCTGTCTGCTGCACGTGCTGCTGCAGCGCGTGCACTGGTCGGCCGCGTCACGTGGCCGACTGGAGGCACTGCGTAGCCGCGGCTGCGGACATACAATGGCCGACAGCGGGGCCCTGGCGCCGGCCAAGGACGTCTTCGACACGTACGTGCGCCGGCTCGGACAAGGCGCCACCAACACGCCCAGCTGGGACAAGGTATGCCCTCGTCCGAGATGCTCGGACTCGAGTGCCTAGCGGGAGCGCAAAGAAGGCACGATGTGAGTGTTTTCACGTCGGTCCTTATTAAAACCATGCGCCTGGGCGACGTAAAAAGACATCGACGCGCACATTTTGTCCCGCGAGCAGCCTCTCGAATAAAAAAGAAGTGCAGGGGGGGGAGGTGAAATGCTTACCGGCAAATGTTATTAATGATAATAATAACAATGATGAGGATGATGATTATAATGATGATGATGATGGTGATGTCCGCAGCCGCGACAGGGCGGCTTCATGCCCTTAAAAAGCTTTTATGTGACAAAATTGATGCGCGCGTCTGAGCTTGTGTTAGCTACAAGGCAACTTGTACGCTAACTAGCTTCTATTCTGTAAATATCGACTTAGTGGACATGTCCGTTTCGGCCACTGCTGAAGTGCTGATTGGCTGGACTGGGGTACCAGCGAAAAAGAAAAAGGCGCTCACCTGCAGCTATAGTTTCCTTCTCACTGTTTCAGCTCAAGCCAATCGGTGGCGGCCGGAATGGACAGTCGACTAAGTGGACACTTACTGAATAACCCCCCCCCCCCCCCCCCCCCCCCCTGCTGTAAAACAAGACTGAGGCATGTAGCATCTTTTTCCCAGCGTTATTACGCCGCGGAGGAAATCACCTGGTTTTTCGTCTGGATGAACCAACCTCGCGGATGACGCGCTTGCAGACGAACCATCGGGGCTGCCCGTTGATTGTTTTATTGCGATAGCAATTATATGGACACTCAAAAGCAGATTTCTGCCGTCGGCGTCGCCGTCGCCGTCGCCGTCGCCGTGAGGTTCCGTGTGACGTCAATGGAGATGAAATCGTCGCCGCGCGCCGAACGCTGTATGTACGAGTGAAAGGGCGCGAGGGACGCGCGCTTTCACGGGGAGTGAACGCACAGCGGAGAACAAACGCGCGTTCTGCGCCGTGCTCCCTTAAGGGCTGCAGAAGTATACGCGTCTCTTTCCTCCTTTACAATCACCATATATGTAGAGCAAACGCACCTTCTTCCGACGCGATAGAGGCCGTGGGGGAGGGGGGGAGGGGGAGGGAAGGGAGGCGACGTTTAGCTGCGGCACCAAGTGCCTATTTATATCATAGGCTCCGGCAACAGTCACCAACGCCGCACGCATTTTGAGCGAACGCGGGCAAAACGCCGACGGCGTCGACAACAGTTCTGCGTGTTGCCGGTGCTGCTGCATGTCCAAGTTTATACAGCTGATAAAGCTACTATCATTACTCCGTATAGCTCTCTACAAATTTGCTATCGCAATTGATGCTTCGCCTTTCAGGTGAAACTTCGACAACTTTTTTGGTTATAGCTTAGATATTGTATACCTAATGTATGTAGAGCATGTTGAATGCACATGTATAAACAAATGCGCATGTGATCAAATGTAAAAAAAGAAGTAATCCTATGTACTTTATGAAATGCATATTATATCGTGCCAACTGTTGCAGACTGCATTATTGATCAGGGGGCCAGGACCGCGTCAGGCTTGTTCGCCTTTAGTCTTTGCCTCCCGCAGGGAAATATTGTATTATTCCTGCAAATAAACATGTTTGTGTTAAAGAACCTCAGTTGGTCCAAATTATTCCGGAGTCCCCCACATACGACGTGCCTCATAATTAGATCGGGGTTACGGCAAAACCCAATAATTTTTCAAACATGTTTGTATTGTATTGTACTGCATTGTATTGTGTTATATTGTATTGTATTGTATTGTACTGTACTGTATATCCGATAGTGAAACCGATAAGTTACAGCGAACTCCCATTCTATTATACTGTCGTTACTTCGCGCAGGCGTTTTACCTTGTTTACGCCAACTCTCTGTGCGAGGATCCCGACCACCAGCGCAGGCCACAGCAGCACGATGGTCCGCATTGGGAGCGCGTCAACCGGCCGTTGTCCGCCGACCTGACATTCCAGAAAGTGTTCCAGTGTCACCTCCAAGAAAACAACAGCTCGTGCTCCTTTTGGGGGGCATGATGACTCCTGCTCGGTTCACTCGCCGCTACTATTTCAAATTAAATAGTAACCATACATTTGTCAGTCTTTGGCAGATCCATTGGCGCCGCATATAATTTCATAAGCGCGATACCGGTGGATTTCACTTTCGAATGCAACTGACGATTGGAGCGTATGTAAAAGCCGGCCGAGCCGGAAGTTCGTTGGGCGGATGAGGAGGAAACAGCAGTGTGGCACTACAACCGCCTACTTTGGCGTAATTTCGATCGAGTGCTCAGCCAGCCAATTCTGCTCGCTACTGGCTTGGCAGCGCTTCGTCGCTAATGTTTTTGTCGCTTGAAAGTTCGCTGCGTAAACGACACACGAAGATGCGGGCTACAGCGTTTAGAATGTTAACATGCCCATAGCTTCACCAGTTCGGGCACACGCTTATTCAGGGGGACAATCTTCCTCTGAAGTGGGCAAAGGGCTTCAGAAAACAGCGTGCAGAGCTCGTATAATAGCGCGCTCGCGTACTGCCAACAGTTCTATAAGGTTGCACTTTTGAATGCTACATAATTTTTATTGCGATAGCAATTATATGGACACTTCAACCGGATTTCTGCCGTCGGCGTCGCCGTCGTCGTCGCCGTGAGGTTCCGTATAGATAAAATCTTCGCCGCGCGCCGTATGCCCGAGCGGAAGCGTGCGGGGACGCGTGCTATCACGGAGAGCGAACGCACTCAATCTCCCACGCGCAAGCAAGGAAGCGGGAAGCCAGCGCCGGAGGAAACGGGGGGGGGGGGGGGGGCACTTCTACTCTGCCAACAACCGCGCTCGTCGCTCGCTTGCACCGTCTCTTATCTCCACACGGCTCTGACATTGGTATGCGCTGTGCATTCGCCGCTCAGTTTCCGTTGAAGCGATAGACGGCTCGTACTTTCGCCCGCTGCGGCGTATGCGCTTGCTGCCAGCGTTTTGACAGTCGTTGTCTGCAGTCATTCAGTGTGGTCTATTCATGTTTGTTTGTGCGCGCTCACACCACGCTTGTTCATTCAGTTAGTAATAGCCGGGCCACATTTTCCAACGCACGCTACACATGCAATGCTGCCCGGATAGGCAGTGCAGCGCTACAGGTGTGTCCCTTCGCACGCGCTGCCCACGGGAAGCGCTTCTCATCAACACCACCGTTTCACACGCGCCTTCTCGTAGTTATCGAGTCTCTCTTCATGTCGGTCTACTTACGCCGCAGCACAACTGCTTACTTAATCAGCTCATGTTTACTACAATTCATATTGCTACCAAAGCCGCTCACCTTACTTCGTATGACATTCCTGTGTTGCTATCGCATTCATTGCTTCGCCCTTAGGGCGAAACTGTGACATTTTTTTTGTTAAGTCGACCCTCAGTCCGTAACGCGTTAACAAAAAACATCGTCACCTGGGTTGCCTAGCAACCACCTCGTGGAGCGGCGTGTGCTTCGCCTCCTCTCCGAGCCGTGAGCATGTTGCCTTGACATGGGACGTTAAGGAGAGGGAAGGAGAGCATGCACGCGGCGCGCGCTTTGCTCGGAGAGAGAGAAAAAAATTACATCATCTCACCCTACGGGCAACTATGGTGGGATGCGAAAGCATCGCGGGGAGTGCTCTTCGAGTTTCCGTTTCGTTTCACTTGGCAACACAACCCAATGAAAGTAGAGTGAGAGAATGTATTGAGAAGAGAGGAGACGTTTGTACGGGGTTGTTGCGTCTTTATTTAGAGATCGTATGTGATTCCTAGCGTCCGAGTTTCTGCGGGTGGGTTTTGGCGTAGTCGAAAATGATCGACGCGTAGGTTCCACCCTGGGACTTGTGCACGGTTATGGCACTCGCTTGAACCAAGGGGAACTGCGTCCGTTTGCACGCCACACCGGTTTTACGGTCGATCGTCAACGTGACATTACGTGGTTCTATGGTTACCCACGCCGCGTCAACTTCGTAACCCAGACGCCTGGCCTCGCTCACTGCGTGGATCGATAGAAGGCGAGCTGGAGCTTCCCTGTCGCGGGACCGTCGAAGTGCAGCCACAGTCGCCTGGGGAAGTCTTCTTCTCCTCCCGCACCATCGACGCTTCGTTCGCAGAGTTTGAGCGTTCCCACTGCGCCGTTTACGAGACCGTCGATGACGTCTATGTTTGCACAGAGAGAGAATGACGGAAGCACAGCGAACGCGCGCTTTATACTGCGCCGCGACACTTGCGCCACCTACCAGCGTACCCTTAGAGAGAGAGTGAGAGATAGTTAAATGCAATGATTTGCTGCGCCGCACCTGTGGCGGAGAGGGGGAGAGGAGAGCGCACGCCTGCGTAGGACAGGAGAATTAGGGAGAGCTGCGCATGCGCAGTATGGGTGCGGACGCCGCAGAACGGACACTGCCCCGAGCATAAGATGCTCTCGCATCTAAAAATGAGAGGGAGAGAGATAAATTGTAGATGTACCAACGAGGCAACGCGCAGAGCTGCTCCCGACGCCATCCGCGTTTCCCCGTTTCCCAGCGTTCGCGCCGAACGCGCGCGGTGTCCGTGACCGCAGCAGGCGCCTCTGGCGGCGGCTCGGCAGGTTTCGACCAGCCACGCCCCGGAAAGTGTGGAGATGCAGCTTGGCCGTGACGTCACCGGGGAAAAAAAGCTTGGAGCCGCCGCGACGGCGGCAGAACTCTCGTTGACGCTGTGGCGACTATGCCGAAAATTACAATATGAGACTCAATAACCCCTCTTAAATAAAATGCTTAAAGTAACTGCTTCATTTGCTATTTGTCTGTTACTATAACCCTACTTTGCGGTTATGTGCGTTTTTATTTTACCAACTTCGTAAAAATATTAGCGCTCGTCGCTGTTTCTTTGGCACAAAGACATCGTTACAAGATCGCATGTTTTGGTCTTCATCATTCAATACAACACTTGTCATCTTTTATTGCCCGGTTAATCCGGGACAGTTTTAAGAAGCACAGTCCTACAAGCTTAATTAAACGAGCTGCTGCACGGACATCGTCCCCTTTCACCGCCTGTCAGCAAGAAGAAAAAAGCATAAAAGAAAGAAAGGAAACATCGTGGGTAACGGATGGAGCAGAACGAGTTTTCGGGCTGGGCTGCTTCGGTGCTTTATGTCTAAATAATGCGAAACTGTTTCGTTACATCAGCCAAGGCGAGCAGGCGAAGTGGAATTGTCACGTCAACCACGATCTCATTAACTCAGTCTGGCACATCGATTATTCACGCCGCCTTATTTATTTATTTATTTATTTATTTATTTATTTATTTATTTATTTATTTATTTATTTATTTATTTATTTATTTATTTATTTATTTATTTATTTATTTACAGTATAGACTCGTGTAAGGACCACACTTTGTTTACACAGTTTTGACGAGGTGCGGCCCCTCGTTACAGGGCACCGAACCTCTTGGCCAAAATGGTGCTGGCACAGCCGGCCACTTGTGCACATCCCGGATGTACCGTAGCCGTATTTCTTGGCGTACCCAAGGCATATGCGACTGTACAGAGTTCCATCATTTATGGCCTGCTGGAAGAAGAGGGCGATGTTGGCTGCAGGCGGAACTCGCCTACTGGACATTGGAGTAATTTACGAAACTCCGTTCAAGTTATTTTCTTCCCTTTTTACCTACTGCCGACCGATTCATGGCCGATCTCCCGAAGGGTTTGAGTCATACGCATAGGCACCAAACCAAACCAAATCGGAGTGACGCACAGACCACAACCCGCACTCTGTGCTTGCGTTCCTCACGGAGATGACAATGCAGGTGGAATTATAGAGACGACGTTAAGAGACAGAAATATTCATCGTGACACTTTGCGCCAAAAAAACGGGGGCAAAGAAAGATACACGAGGACGAGCGCTTTCTACCAACTGGCGTTATTTTTTCGGGAACATCATACTTAAATACCATACCGATCTGAGCAAAACATTTCAGGATCTCATCTAGGGCGCACTCAGCAATCATGTGAATTGTATGCATTTTATAGATGATGATGATTATTATGATGATGATGATGATGATGGTGCAGCAGCAAAGAAATCTTTGCTTTAAAATTGGTCTTGTAGAGAACTGAGATAGCCGGATGATGATTCTGACAAAAACCGATTTCAGCAGCAGCACCAGCAGCAAAGAAATTTTTGCTTTAAAATTGGTCTTGTAGAGAACTGACATAGTCGGATGATGATTCTGACAAAAACCAATTTCTCACTCGCTCTTTTAATGAACAGTGTGAAAGCAAGTATAACGGCATCGAATCTAGAGCGCAGTACACTCTCGAACACCCTATCAGGAAAGACATGATCAGTTGCATCTTCCAAACGAGACGTTGGCACATGTCCTTTTGGGCTGCACTTAACTATACAAGAGCCATCAGTTTTGCTTTCGCCATTTACGGGACCGGTTCAGTTTAATATTACACTGCATGTCTCCGGAATCAGACAAGTTTACTCAGTGAGAAAGCAAGCCAAGCCAAACCCCGAGTTAGTAGACAAAGAAAGATTCGCTTTACAAGCAAGTTTTGCTAGCGTGGGCCTGCAGTCTGTCACATAATTCCACGTCTTTGAAAAACGAAGCACGGCGACTCACCGTGTAAATGTCCATCGTTTCGAGAAACATATAATTCTACACATTCAGAAAGTGAGCGGTTGTCCAGGTCAAGGATTCTTGTACGCTATGCCGTGCATGCCCTGGCCAAGTTGTTTTAGAAGTCAGACGTATTAAGCAATAGAAAATGTGTATTGCTTCAGTAAATATTAGGGGGGTGATTGCATCGTCAATGACCATGTGCACTGATCAAGATCGTCTCCATCCTCCCTGTGTGATTATGATGATGATGACCTTAAAGTCTTTGGCACATACCCACTCACGGGTACTGGTCAAGAGTTTCTATGTTTGCTCGACTTGTGTTTGCAGCTTCGCCGTCCTTGGCCGTCCTCTTGGCCTGCTACGACGGGAGTCATTGACGCTCTCGTGGGATCTGTGGCTCCGCGCGGCGTTCACGAACGCCTATACGTTTCGCACTTGCGTACTATGGCATGTAAATGATCTACAGAGACTCGTCGGGCGGATAATCGGAAACGGGATGCGCGAAGAGGAAGACGATGCAACGGCCGCCGAGCACGAGCACGATTTGGCGGTTCGCCCAGTTCGCCACCAGGGGGTCGAGCTCTAGCGGGAGGGAGCGGCCGCCGCCATGAGCCACAAGAGCCCGCCGCTGCCGCCGGACCCCCGCGAGGACGGGTACGACTACCGGCTCGACGTCTCCATCGGTGAGCCATGCACGTTCAGTAGATGAGAAGGGCCGCACACCGGCCCAGTTGTTTACACCATCGTACTTCGCGCTTTCGGTAACGGCACGCGCCGTGTATCGCCAAGCAAACACATACTTGACGTCCCTGCTCTTAGCTTCTTATTTTATACTTCCCAGATCAACAAATAGAATGAAGTTCAGACAAGAAAGCGAGGGCGGTGAGCTCTGGAGAGTTAAGTGACCATTTTTAGACAAAACAACGAAGTGTCTGCGACTATTGTTAGAGGGAAATTCACACGATGTCAGTGACACCGCGGAGAGGTGCTTAATATTCCGCCTATTGGCACCGTGTAGCCAATAAGCACCTTCACTGTGTGGTTTCCATTCGTATCGTGCGTCATGAAGTAGTATTGCATGCAGTTTGTGCTCTCCGTGGATACTAAGGCAGGCGGCAAAACATGGCACATGGGAGAACGTGCCCGACTGGAAGAAATGCCGTCGGCGACATGTAAAGCAGACGGACGACATTTTTGGGGAGAGAAGCGAGCAAGGGGGGATATATTTCGCAGTGTGGTACATTGGACTGTTATTTTTAAACTTCACTTACAAGCGCTGTCACCTGCGCGGCTGATTACATGTTTGTACAACGCCAAAAAAAAAAAAAAAACAGTTCGTTCAAGGTGTGAGTGAGTGAGTGAGTGAGTGAGTGAACTTTATTGGGTCCACAATAGACGTGAGTAAACTCGACGTCACCTGGCTAGGCCTACTCGGGGACCATCAGGTCAAACCTGATGGCCCTCTCGCGGGCCCTCTGGACTGCCAGGATTTGAGAGGTCTGATCCTGGGCCTTAATAAGCATCATCATTTCCTCTTGGGTGAAAGGGGGACCGGCAAATGCGCAGCCCCACAGGACATGCTCGAAGTCCGCATAACCACCACACAGGGGGCAGTCCGGGCTTGGGAACCGTTCGGGGTACATTGTGTGCAGTGCTGCAGGGCTTGGGTAAGTGCTGGTTTGTAGAAGTCTGAGAGTCACTGCCTGGGCCCTGCACAGTGAGGAGTGCGGCAGAGGCAGAAGTCTTCTTGTTCAAGGTGTGAAAAATTAAGAGTATACAAAGGAAACAACCTTCGTCAACTTATATAAAGCAAGCTCTCCATCTGTGGTATACATTGTGTTTCGAATTTTGCTTTTGTTTCACTAGTTTCGCCATAATATTCTTCGAGAATGTTGGAATGCTGCAGTCCGTCGATCAGACACATACCGTTGGAGCTCAACAGCCAGTCGAATTTGTTTTTCATCGCATATACATGCACTATTAGCACTCCAATACTCAAACTTCGTGTTAAATGTGATATGTCTTCCGTTGAAATATATATATATATATATATATATATATATATATGTGTGTGTGTGTGTGTGTGTGTGTGTGTGTGTGTGTGTGTGTGTGTGTGTGTGTGTGTGTGTGTGTGTGTGTGTGTGTGTGTGCGTGCGGTGGTGTGTGTGTGTGTGTGTGTGTGTGTGTGTGTGTGTGTGTGTGTGTGTGTGTGTGTGTGTGTGTGTGTGTGTGTGTGTGTGTGTGTGTGTGTGTGTGTGTGTGTGTGTGTGTGTGTGTGTGTGTGGTGTGTGTGTGTGTGTGTGTGTGTGGTGTGTGTGTGTGTGTGTGTGTGTGAAGCCGCGCCGTGCGCGCTTTTTGCACATGTCTAGTAAACCTGCAATTGGAGCTAGTTGGCTATACATTGTCGCGGATCAACACGTTCTTCTGTAGCTTAAAAACGGTACAGAAAACCACTTCAAAAGTACACATGTCATTCTCCATCTTCGGAAGGGCGAGCTGTCACTGTCTATTGGTGTGCAGTGGAATGCCAGATACGTAGCCTGAAAATTGGATTTTAGACTACCGACAAAATCCCAGCGTGCATTTGGTTTCGGCTTCCAAAATCCCTAGCCAGCGGCCCTATTGCTTAGAATGTGCGTTTATGCGACGATGTTGGCAATGACTGCACGTAATATTTATCTGCGAAATGCGCGCCTACAAGCTGCCAATATCGAAGCCTTCGCCTGCGCTCGAACTTGCGTAAGCCCTGGACAGAATGCACTCACTGCAACAGAGTTCATCAACTCGTTTCGTGCTTGAAAAGCTTGACCGAAGGACGAAAGGGAACATCATAGTACACACTCAGGAAAATGACACCCTTGAGGGTGAATTAGATGTCGAAACACTCTTCCTGCACCCTTTTTTTTTCTCAAGAACTTCTAAAATAGGTGTACTCGTTAGCAGTACAATCTTAGTGCATCCTTTCAGGGTGCTAAAAGGGTGTTATGGGCGAAACGTACACCTTACAGAATACAAGGGTACTCTGGCACTTCAACGTTTCACGCAAGTAAAAATTCACCGACGATTACGATACTCCCTAATTCGAATTTTGAGCGCAGCTGTTTAGGGGTTTTGAATTCGTGATATATTGTGACAAATAATTTCATTCTGAACGACAGGGTCCTCTCGGCGGTTGCGCTGAGCCTCTGCTCGGGCAGCTCGTTTAGCAGCAGTTGCAGACGAAGCATTTCCACCGGTCTTGTCGCTCATTGTTCAGAAAGCGTCAACACGGGAACGCGTGGCTCGCGCGGAGCGCATTCTCTGGCGGGGGCGGCGAAGGCCAAGTAGCGCATGCGCAGTTGGTCCTAAACCCACGCCAGCGCTTTGTTTCCACATATGGTATCGGTGGACGTGTTCGCAGCATGCCTGGTCGCCGCCATCAAGCACGTCTCGTGCGACACTCCGCCTTCCTCCTTACCCTTTCGTCACACACTCCTCCTCCACTCTCCTCCTCGCAGTCTCTTCGCTCTCGCCGTCTTGCATCCCCAGCTGCGCTCCGCGTTCGCTCTTTCATCCTTCGCTGTGCTCGTTCGCGAGGTTACTCCAAGGGACGCCGACGCTCAATGCAGGAACGGGCACCTACGAGCTAGCTGCGCTCTAAAAGCCGCACTGGTTTCTTTCCCAGTGGTTTACAGCAAGACATTGTCAAGCACGTCATATGTTCACAGAAGCTACGGATGCCATGCATCCTTCTGCTTCATGTATATTGCGTCCCCGCTGGTGAAGTTAGACAGTGCTTTTTTAAATTTTATTTCCTATCCTGCCTTTCGCTTTTCCCACTGGCCTCATAGCTGCTAGAGGTGTCACCGCGCGGTTCTTCTGTGCAGTAGCGACGGCGGAGTGGTCGACGTGCACGCGGCTGCTCGCTTATGCGAACGTGTGCTGTTTGTAGTCAGACCGAGACGGCATCACGGAAGTCGTATACTTAGCGAAACTTTTTTTAGGGCGAGTGGGCAGTTCTGTAAATTGGGAAAAGTGTCTGGGGAACTGGTCTGCCGCTTCAGACACGTTCACCAACATGTCGTGGCGCTACGCCCCGCAAAATATGGCGTTCAATTGGAATTTTATCGGGGTAGCCAGCCGTATAGCATATGCAGTAAACAGTAGGGCTGCGATAGAAAGTAGATAAAGTTCGGCGTTGGGATTTTTTGGTGTTCTCACGCGCTACAGAATGTAATCTGTTCTTTGTCAGTAAACAGTGACACACGCTACAGGTTTTGCACAGTTCACGCACAAATGTACACTAAGTGCATAATGTGTTCCCAATTTTTATATAGGGATCTGTGTGGGAAAGGTCAAGCCGTACCGGTACAACCTTTTTCGCTGAGTCTGAAATGGCGGTCTTGGTTTGTCACACATGTTTCTAAGAAATTGTAAGCCGTTTCATGTTCCTTGTGGATACAATTGATCCGTTTTTACGTACAATTATTCAGGTAAGACTTGGTAGAGCTTAGCCTGGTTTCGTTGTCACCTCTGATAACATGAGTGGGGCTGTCAGTGGCTATTTAAAAGTATAGTGGGCGCATGAAACTTATTGTTAGCACGTTTTTCATGTGAATATTTAGCGGAAGTTTAACGGGAAAAGTTATATAAAGACCTTGTTGACCTTGTTCTTCCAGTTACACTCTACAGAAGCTTGTATAATGTTGGATCTGGTCAAAATGTATTGGGGGAGAGTCAAACGAATAGTTGTACCATCTGGCTCCAAATAATTTTTCTTTAAGCTCCATACAGGTACACTCGCGGTGATAACATGAATGCAAGAAAGGGGACTATCCGTACAGTGGGGAACGGACTACTTCATATCTCGAAAACCTGAAGCAATAGATCATGTTCTCCTGGATTGCAAGGAAAGAGCGTTCTTTTGGGGACATTCTTCAAAGAACTCTGAAAAAAAGAAAGATCTGCCTCTAGATGGCTACGGGATCAGGTTCTTTTCGGTGCACAATGACGACGACCGAGCGCCTTATCATGCTGTAATGCTGCTACGTCTTCATAGCCTATAGGAAAAAAAAAACATATCAATGTACAGCCTATTCGGGAGTATTTTCGCCAAATGATCACAAAGTTTGTGGAAGAGTGTAAAGTAAAAGACCCGAGTGCTCAAAGATTTGAGTCACTTACGTGCATGAAAGAGTTTTATATATATATATATATATATATATATATATATATATATATATATATATATATATATATATATATATATATCTGTATGTCAGCCTATATTACGCTGCCACTCCTACTGTGACCTATTAGCTTCTCTACCTGGCTCTGTGTGTATCGGGTGTGTTCAGATAAGGGCAGACTTAGGAGGGTTCCGACTATTTTTTTTTTTTTCAGCAAAAGTTCTATATGAGGTGGGTAAATGAAAGGAATCAGCCCTTGTATTGCGAGATGCAGCGCGGATTTCCAGAAACAAAATTGTAATTCACAAAACGTGGAGAAGAGCATTTGTGGGACTTGCAGATTTTTCAAGACTTGAAGACATATCACTCCAAAACTAAAACATTGTACACCACCAAACTTTTTTTTATTTTAATCTATTACAACTACTGGCCGACGGAAACTTATACTTGCCGCCCACAGTATTTTTCGAAAAATGTCCAAACATCGATTTTTGAGCAAGCGCCTCTCACTGACCCCGTGATTAGTGACTTTGTGGTGCCATTTTATCTAGGGTGACGAAGCCGAAAATTTTTGAAAATCTTTCAAATAGCTTCTTGCAAATTAACGCAAGATATGTGCAGCTATACATTACGTATTTATTTCGTAATGAAATCCCGAAAACGCCAAAATTGCAAGTTTGTGTGTGCGTGCGTGCGTGCTACGGCAAGGGGAGCGAATGACTCGACTTTTCGTTGGTTACAACTATTTGAAGCAAACAAATGAAGTCAGATGAAGCATATATGGGAAATTTACTGTAATTTGTAATTGAAAATTGACTAGGACGAAAAAAAGATCCATCGACGAATACGATACACCCTAATGCGCAATTTGAGCGCAGCCCTGTACGTGTTCTCATTTCACAATATATTGGCTGGCGCGGACAATCTGTCTCGTGCGGCACGTTCCAAACGGAGCGAAGTGTGGCGCGACTGCTTCGCTAATCCGGAGATCGCGAGAGGCAGAGCGTGACTGACGCGTGGGCGCGATTGACAGCAGCCACCGCAGACAGACCTCCGCTCATGCAGCGCTTTGGCGAACAGACGACGCGTAGAGTGCCTCGATGCGCGCGCCCCCGCGAACGGAGCGGAGGCGAGCGAGCGTATCGAGACACCCTAATGACGCGCGCTACTCTGGCGCCATCTCGTAGGCATCGTCGCCATAGCCCATCTTGCGCGGCACTACGTTTTTCTTCTCACGCTTTCGCCATACCCTCCTTCCCCGTGTTCCGCCTCCTCCTCACGCTATCTTTGCTCTCGCCGTCTTTCATCCCCCCGCTGCGCTTCGCGTTCGCTCTCTCGCTGTGCTCGTTGCTCGGTTACGACGCCGACGCTCGCCGCAGGAACGGGCGCCTAAGAGCTGCGCTCTAAGAAACACAACTTGCCGCAGGTGAAAACAAACCCACACCTTCCGCATAACGCGCGCTGTGCTTTACCATTAGGCTACCGCGGCCGCCGTTAAACTTTTCTCTGGTATTTGTGTATGTGCACAAGTCCAGCCCTGGGAGTGTTAGCCTGCGCCACTCACTGCATGGCCGTGGTTCAATGGCTCAGTGGCCATGGCGTTTTGGTATTATAAACACGAATTCGTGGGCTCAGTCGAATCCCGGCTGTGGCGTCCGCATTGTAATGGGTGCGGAACGCAAAGGCGCTCGCGTACTTGGTTGGAATTCGGAAGCCTCCGCTACAGCGTTCCTCATAGCCTGAATTTTGCTTTATGACATTAAACTCGACAATTTGATTTTTGATATCCTGCATCCAGAGAAGCCTAATATACAGAATTTGCCCACGAAACATTTTGCTGCTTTGGACTACATTGGTAGGACCCTCGCAGGTTGCTTGCGTTGGCTTGCTTTGAAAGGGCCATCAGCTTTTGGGCCAGGCCAACCAACTATAGGTGGTCATCCATAATGTCGGCGGCGTTTTGGCACCCCCGTAATGCCATGTTTTGCCGCCTGGCCTAACTACACGGAGAGCACAAACTGCAGTACCACGTACTAAACGGCACACGAGACCAGTGGAAGGCCCCGATAGCGGAGGCACCGTTTTGCGCGCAGAGATTGGGCACGCCAAACAGACAGAACCTTTCACGACCACGACAGCCGATCTGAGGCGAGGGTCACCACAATAAATAAGCCGATAGCTTCTATGCAAGAATGCCCATTGTGTAGAATCCACGTAGACCTTCGTATTTTGAGCACCCAATTTTTAGTATTTTTGATGAAGACGGTAATGGCGTGCACATGGATTTAATTACTGTGTAAGGAAAGCCTTCATTCGTTAGCGCAGGAAGATTTTCAAGCCGATGCTTCCACACTTTTATTGCGATAACAATTATATGGACACTCCAAGGGAATTATCGCCGACGGCGTCAGCGTTGCTGCATGTGAGGCTCCGTATGTATTTAGATATATATGCTGTATGTCATGCCATGCTATATGCCATGCTGTATATGCGGGTTATATTGCTACACTATTCTATCTCTAAAGTTGCTCATACCAGCGAGGTCTTACATTCCTGACCAAATTATTCCTCAGAATTTTGAGAACGGCAGCCCACAAACAAATGTTACGAAACATAACACTTACATCGGATGCCTTTTATCTTAAATATGCTCAGACCTGAGGCTCAAACCTGAAAGTGATGTAATTTTACTGGCGCGGCTCTATACAGTGACGTCTGCGCGATGTCATTGAAGGCCCCAAACGGTGTGGTAAAGCCTTTTAATGGTGCCAGACATTTTGGCGCACCCGCGTATATCGCGTCCGCGTTACAACAACGTCTGCATGAGACGTTCAAGCGCAACGCTAAACGTTGCTACCGCCGTAAGTGCTTCGCCTTTTTTTAGGCTGCACTATCTCCGGGGTCAGCCCACGAAAGAGATTTGAAACATACTCGCTATGGAAAAGTAGTGGCAAGTCGCTGAGAAAGGCTCTATATTTTTAATAAACAAACATAAATGAGATTGTCCGACGGCAGAATTCGAACAAAGCCATCCCTAGCTCGTTCACCTATAACCATTAGGCCACGAGCACATGCCTCAATAAACGGAACAGGACATCTTTAAGAAATTCCCACGTACAAGCCTGCGCGTTGAGACGTTTGGCGCGTTTTATGAACACTCCACGCGATTTTTCGCCGTCACTAGTAATTACGTATAAAAATACTGATTTCTTTAGTTTTAATGTGTTTTCAGAAGAACATTTAGTCACATTATTTGTACGAATTTCCTTTGCGTCAGAATTTGAACGCCAGTTGGCGAAATAAGTATATGCGAATTCGTGTTCCAATCGCAGAGACCGCACAGAAATAGCTGTATTCTAAGACCTCAGGTTAGACAACTTACCTTGCTGGAACGAATTGTAACACAGCCTACGCAGATTATGCAGACCATGCAGACCCTGTCAGCTTGTACCATCGTTTTCTCACACGTAGCCAAGGTACGGTACGTGGCTAGAACAGTACCTACCGGTGTGTGGTTTCCGCAGCGAAGCACCGCGTACGTCCATCACATCGCGTAATCATGTGATTTTTTGCCAACACGCCCGACCGGAAAGAAATTTACTGTGTGATCAGTGTAACTGTGTGTTTTACTACGTCACTGCTATGACGAACAAGAAGCTATAACTAAATAAGACCCGTGTACTGAGAGGCTGGAAGGCGGCGTTGCAAGCAACAAGACTCGCACATTTCGAATGTATAATATCGCGTGTGAAGCAGAGCTCCAGCTCATTGACGTGAGATGCGCGTGCATTTGGCGGTGGCAAAAAACGAAGGCGGCGTCTTTTCTGTGCAGGAGATAAGAAGGACGACCGCTTCTGGGGTGAGGAGATCGTCAAACCAAGCCGGAAACTATCTTTCGAGCGCGACATCCGGGTGCAGGAGTTCGAGAAGGAGCGCAGCTCGAGCGAGGTGCGCAAGCTGGTGCGCTCGCCCGATACGAAGGCGCGCGCCGCCGAACCATCACTCGACAGCAGTGGTTCGGTATCGCAAAAGAGTCGGAGAAGCCGCCACAGAAAGAGGCACAAGCGAAAGTCCAGAAGGAAGAGGAAAAAGAAGAAGAAGAAGAGGCGCAGCAGGGATGACGACAGCACAACGGCGACAACCGGGGAGACGACACAGTCCAGAAAGGATCAGTCCTCGGGTGCTTCGCTGTCACAGTTACTGCCTTCAGCCGTAGCCAACTTCTTCACAGTGGATCCGGCAGCGAGCCCGCCTATGGACGAGAGAGCCATGGATGCAGCTGCCATCGGCGAACCTGCGGGTGTCATGCAGCCGACAGATGTTACCACCGCAGAGACGTTGCCGCCAAAGAGGAAGCGGAAAAAACACCGCCGGTCCTCGCGCGAAGGGGACGCGGCCACTTTCTGGCCGCCGGCCAGCGGCGGTGAAGCGATGGCGACGGGTTCCCCCGACTCGTCTACCCAGCAGTGGACACCTGACACAGCAGACCGGCAAGGAGACCACAGACAGCAGCGGTACCCTGTACAAGCAGCGTACGACCAACAAGCACGTGACACTGCTGCCTACACAGCCGCTCTGCAGCAGTACCAGCACGCGCAGAACCTGCAACGGTGGGAAGTCGAACATTTGAATCGCCTTTACCAACAAACGCAGCAAGTGCACAGTCAGCTGGATGTGGCTAGACAGCAAGCTCAAGGTGCTCACGGCACACCTGCACAATTCAACGCTGCTGACTTGGAGAAAAGACGGGAGGCTCGCGAGAGGTGTCACGAACTGGAAAAAGCGTACGAAATGGAGCAAGCTGCGCAGATAAGAAAGATTCAAGAATCTGCTGATGATCAGAAAACACAAGAGGCTCGCGAGAGGTGTCACCAAATGGAGAGAGCGTACGAAATAGAGCAAGCTGCGCAGCTAAGAAAGATGAAAGAAATTGATAACCAGAAAGCACGAGATGCTCGCGAGAGATGTCACGAGATGGAGCGAGCTTACGAAATGGAGCAAGCTGCGCAGCTAAAAAAGATGAGAGAAGCCGTTGATGAGCAGAAAGCGCGAGAGGCTCGCGAGAGGTGTCACGAGATGGAGAGAGCGTACGAAATGGAGCAAGCTGCGCAGCTAAAAAAGATGAAAGAAGCCGCTGATGAGCAGAAAGCGCGAGAGGCTCGCGAGAGGTGTCACGAGATGGAGAGAGCGTACGAAATGGAGCAAGCTGCGCAGCTAAAAAAGTTGAGAGAAGCCCCTGATGAGCAGAAAGCGCGAGAGGCTCGCGAGAGGTGTCATGAGATGGAGAGAGCGTACGAAATGGAGCAAGCTGCGCAGCTAAAAAAGATGAGAGAAGCCACTGATGAGCAGAAAGCGCGAGAGGCTCGCGAGAGGTGTCACGAGATGGAGAGAGCGTACGAAATGGAGCAGGCTGTGCAGCTAAGAAAAATTCGGGAAGAACAGAAAGAAGAGCGGCGAAGAAGACGAGAGGCCCGCGCAAGATGTCACGAAATGGAGAAAGCATACGAACTGGAACAAGCAGCACAGTTGAAGATGCTACGAGAACAAAGGCAAGAAGCAGATAATTTCCGGCGAGAGGAAGATTTGGAACGCGAAAGGTACCAAAGAGCCCAGCAAATGGAGAAGGCATACGAACAAGAGCAACATGGAACGCTAGAAATGTTGCGGAAGAAGCATCAAGACGAGGCAATTCAACAGCAATACCAAAAGGAACAAGAAGCTGAGCGCCAGAGGTACCAAAGAGCGCAGCAGATGGAGAAGGCGTACGAAAAGGAAGAAAGAGCCCATTTGTGGGGAATGATGCAGCAGAAACAGCCGGCACAGCCACTTAGTCAAAAAGAAGAAGAAGAGGAACGTCAGAGGTACCAAAGAGCGCAGCAGATGGAGAAGGCGTACGAAAGGGAACAGAAAGCCCATTTGTGGGGAACGATGCAGCAGAAACAGCCGGCACAGCCACTTAGTCAAAAAGAAGAAGAAGAGGAACGTCAGAGGTACCAAAGAGCGCAGCAGATGGAGAAGGCGTATGAAAGGGAACAGAAAGCCCATTTGTGGGGAACGATGCAGCAGAAGCAGCCGGCACAGCCACTTAGTCAAAAAGAAGAAGAAGAGGAACGTCAGAGGTACCAAAGAGCGCAGCAGATGGAGAAGGCGTATGAAAGGGAACAGAAAGCCCATTTGTGGGGAACGATGCAGCAGAAACAGCCGGCACAGCCACTTAGTCAAAAAGAAGAAGAAGAAGAACGTCAGAGGTACCAAAGAGCGCAGCAGATGGAGAAGGCGTACGAAAGGGAACAGAAAGCCCATTTGTGGGGAACGATGCAGCAGAAACAGCCGGCACAGCCACTTAGTCAAAAAGAAGAAGAAGAGGAACGTCAGAGGTACCAAAGAGCGCAGCAGATGGAGAAGGCGTATGAAAGGGAACAGAAAGCCCATTTGTGGGGAACGATGCAGCAGAAACAGCCGGCACAGCCACTTAGTCAAAAAGAAGAAGAGGAGGAACGCCAGAGGTACCAAAGAGCGCAGCAGATGGAGAAGGCATACGAAAGGGAACAGAAAGCCCATTTGTGGGGAACGATGCAGCAGAAACAGCCGGCACAGTCACTTAGTCAAAAAGAAGCAGAAGAGGAACGCCAGAGGTACCAAAGAGCGCAGCAGATGGAGAAAGCATACGAAAAGGAACAGAAGGCCCATTTGTGGGGAATGACGCAGCAAAAACAGCCAGCACAACCACAAGAGGTGGAGCTCCACACGCACCAAAGAGCGGAACAGTTAGACAAGGGGGAAGAACAAAAGGCTCAGGTGGGTCCAGTGGCGCGGGAAGATCAGCCAGTACAACAGCCGTACCAACAAGAACAAGCAGAACACTTACGATGCCAGACCGCTGTACAGCTTCAGAAAGAAGAGAGGGCTAGATCTGATCCAATTTCGCGGGACTCACTCAGTCACCAGACAGACCAACAAAGGCAGGACTATCAGAAAGGCTTGGAAACAATGCAGGAACACGTGGCAAGAAAGGAGGTGGTACAACAATTGCAACAATTTGAGAAAATGTGTGAAGCAATGCATGAGCAGTCAGCGAAGATGCCTGAACTAGATTTGAAAAGTCAACAGAAAGCAGAGGTGTTCGCCGTTGAGCGCAAACCAACCTTGACATTATTTACCCCTCCCGGATTCGGACCTGTCGGTTCGCACCTCAAGATAAAAACAAAGATAAAAATAGACACTGCGCCGCTGAGCCCGGAAAATGTGGAATCTGTTGAAGAAACAGTTATTCTTGACGACTACCTCAATGGAAACGAGGCTGGCGCATTCGGCCAAGAGAGCTTCGAAGGACATCAGAGGGGACTCACGACAGCTCCACCCGTCGTCACCATCGTCGAAAAACCCACCATTCATGAAGTTGAAGCTACAGAAGAAGCAGTGGTATCCAACGTCACGCTGATCATCAATCCAGCACCATCAAACATTACTCAAGTAATCGAGCAACCGATAATAGAACAGCCGAAAAGCGAAGTCTTGAATCTCCTTGCGACTGCGCTCGGTATCGGTGCTGACAACTTCCATCAGGACGAGATCACGGGACAGGAGGCGTCGTCGACGAACACGTTGTTATTTGGCGAAGTGGACACCCTGTATGAGGACACGTCCACTATGCCTGCGCCATCCAAGTACACCGAAGCACCAGGGCCTCAAACAGTAGTTGAAATAGTCCAGGACTGTTTCCAAGTCATGGATGACGTAATTAAAACCGAAGTATGCTCAACACAGGCTACATACACCGACGTACAAGGAGCTGAAACTGTAGTGAGAATGGTCAACGACTGCTTTCAAGTAATGGACAATGTAGTTCAAAGCGAGCCATGCACGCCCCCTAAGATAAATACAATGCGTAAGAGATCGGCCTCACCCAGGCTCTCTACAGCTGAGACAAACTCGAGATCTTCTGCAAAATCTGCCCGTCACAGATTGGTAAGCGAGAATAAAAGGTCTCGAGGCGCCAGGAGGCCCTCGAGATCTCGAAAGCCCACATCCGCCGGTTCTGTGCCTTCAGGGAAGTCTCGAATGTCAAATTTTGATTCCTCAGAACCATGGACCAAGAGGGGCTCGCAACTGTCCGAAGACTCTGACTCACGGCGCCTTCCTTCATTTCCAGGTCTCAACGCAAGAGTTGAAGTAGCTGTCAACAGGCCTGATTTTATCGGCTTAGTCAACAGGCCGGACGTCGTTCGCCTGCGTTCTACCTGTCTGTTACTAGAGTCAGTAACGGGACTTGTTCAAGACACCGTGAACAAAGATTTCGCCAGTGCGAAAGCTAACATTCTAAGCGCAGGCGACCCGCTCAGGACAACTGTTGCTGCGTATGTCGTGGAAGATGACGACGCAAAGAAAAAGAAAAGGCGTAAGAAAAAAAAGAAACGCTCCAAGAAGAAAAAACGAAAAAAGAAAAAGAAGTCTAAGAAGAAAAAGAAGAAGAAAAGGTCAAAAAAGAAGAAGAAAAAGAAAAAGAAGAAGAAAACGAAAAAGAAGTCGAAGAAGAAGAAGAAGTCGAAGAAAAAGAAGTCCAAAAAGAAGAAAACGAAAAAGAAGAAAAAGAGTGACGAGAGCAGTACATCACCATCGTCGACATCTAGTCCGTCGTCCTCAATCGAAAAAGTCGGCGACGGAAAGACTCCGTCTCCTACAACCTCCAAAGCTACAACAGGCACTGCAAAACCCATGGCTAGAGTTAGTGTGACGGCGTCTTCAAGAAGTTCTAAATCGACACAGACAGACGACCTGTTGAGAGGTTCAAGACAACGCATACAGCGAGAGGCTTACCTTCCACCGGCAGGCGAAGGGCGGCGACGCCGTAGACGCCGAAGCAGGACATATTCCGACACATCAGACAGCAGCGTCGTCTCGCAGAAGTACCGCATTGTCACCCATGTGGTTCTCGGCGATGGCAGCTCGGCAGCCCGCCTGAGCGGCAGCGGTTCAGAGAGGGTCTACCAGCTACCGAAGCCACGGAGCAAGTCCAAGTCTCGTTCGAAGTCCAGGCAGCGGATGGCGGCCCAGCAGCATTTGGCATCTCCCTCACCGCTCGAAACACGTGGCAGGGTCCAGCGCACGTCTTCCCAGTGCTCCAACTGCGACGGCACCACCACTCCACCCATGGTGGTCCAACGGCCCATCATCATCGAGGCACCGACCATTCCATCGCCGCCGCCTCCTAAGCGAGACGAGAGGCTGGGCGACGACGATCGGCACGACCGACGACAGCGACGGAGACGCCATCACCGCTCCTCGGGCTCCCGGTCGTCGCGAAGCCGGCGAAGCTCGTCGGATAGCACGTCAACCGAGCCACGCCGTCGCCGCCGCCACCGCCGCCGACGTCACCGCCGATCGCACGAAGGGCGACCACGCCGCTACTACGTGGATGACCCCGAGATCCCAGGCAGGCCCGGTCGGCCCATGTACGCAAGCCCTCCGCCTTACTACTATGGCGAGCCCATGGGTGGACCGGCTCCCTACATGCGGCGCCGGGCGCGGTCCTTCGAGCGTGTCCCGCCACGTTTCCCACGCTACGTGGCAGGCTACGGGCCGCCGGTTATGCCCGACATGCCGCCCGTGCCATTCGAGTCGAGCGCTGAAGCTGTTCCGCCGATGTCCATGATGATCACTAACAACATGATGCAGCCATCGCCAATGGCGACACCACAATCACCGCTTGCTTCGCGACCACTTCCTCTGCCAGCACTACCTCCACCGCCGCTTCCGGCTCCACCGCTAATGCCTCAAACGATGCCCAGTCCGGTGATTTTATCGGCACCGATGCAGCAACCTTCGTTCACATTTCCTCAGATCGCCCCGCCATCAGAACCTCCGCTGCCGACCAAGCAGCGCTCACTCACTGTCGAAATCCAGACGCCGCCCGCTAGTCCTCCAGTGCCTACCTCGTATACGGCTTCAGCGCCCTTGCTCACCTACCAGAACAACCGGTACGGCAGCAACTCGAGCAGCAGCGACAGCTGGAAGCAGGGATACACTGTTAGCCAGCAGCCGACAAGCTTTTCTTCCACCATTTCGACGTCTTCGTTTAGCGGAGCGGCACCGCAGGCGTATGGCGGCAAGGTTGCTGAGAACCCCTGGATGGCACCGTACAATTACATGCGGCGCAACTTCGACCAAGGCAACCTGGTGCTCAGCATCATTTTCATTTTGGGCATAGCAGCCTGTGTAATAGCACTTATCGGACAGTATGGCCGCTATCGGGAAAGTCGCGACACCATAGAGGAAGAGGAAGAAGGTGCCGTTATGCACGGCCCGTGGCTCTTTAATTTATCAGGCGTCGCCTCGACGCTGCTCATGCGCGGATACAAGTTCTGCCACGCACCGGACTGCAAACGCGAAGCCGACAGGCTGGCTAGTGTGCTCGCCTCTGGTCCCTGTGATAGCTTCTACGACTACGTTTGCTCGCGCCGCTGGGCGTCTAAGCGCAGGCCGGTGGACGCTATGACCGCGGATGACGTCGCCGTGCAGGACATCCAGGACAGCGTATGGAGAAACATCAAGAGTGACAGCAAGCAGCCGCTCGCAGCGGTCATGTGGAGGAGCTGCCTGGACGTCGGTAGTTTGGGCGCCGCTCCTTTCCTTGAGTTCTTCAATGCATCCGGGCTAGCGGGCTGGCCGTTCCACGAGGCGCCGTTGGACGTGGACACGTTGCACGTTGCTGGTCGTTTGGTCCGCCTGCTCCGCTTGGCCACGCTGCTAAGCTTGCGCGTCGAGCGCGGCTCCGGGCCAAAGGTCACCATTGTGCTTGGCCACGCAGCCCCACCCCTGGACCTCCGCGACTTCCGAAACAACGCTAGTATAACTACTTTCGTGAAGAGAGTGGAAAGAACAATGAGGTTCCTCACGTCGGACGTAAATGACACTACGACGAGAGCAGTTGAAGTGGTAAACTTTTGCCTACGGCTGGTGAACCTCAACGCTGCCACGAACAGCAGCGCGTCCAAACTTGGCACGAACTTTTCAAGTTTTCTTGACGCTGCAGTGGGTGACCTCATCGATTTGACAAGAAAGGACATTCATATCAACGTAGAATCGCCCAAATACGGAAACGAACTGAGCCAGCTGTTGAGTGCTGTATCGCCCCGCGCGGCGCTCAACTATTTGGGCTTTTACACAGTGGACCATTTGTGGTCTTTCTCACCTGGAGGCGCGAGAGAAGAAGTCACATCCGGTCACCGCGAGCGAAGGTGTCTTCAGATGACAGAAAGGGCTGTTCCGTCTCAAATTCTCGAAATTGGCTTTCAGGTATACAAAAACCGCCTCAATTGGACGGACCTGCACAGACGGACAAACGAGACGAAGAAGCATATAAAAGACGGCGTCCGGTCTTTGTCTTGGATGGACCACAGTATGAAGGTTAAAGTCATCGAGAGAATCGATGCGACAAGCGTCGAGCTGTTCTTCCCGGGGCACATGCTGAAGACCAGCCCAATGGCGGCACCCCCGCCGCAGCGGAGTGCATTCGAGCTGTACCAGCGTGCCGTCGAAGATAGCTTTGCCGCGTCTGTTCTCAGCGGCACGGCGGCTGGTGAGAGCCTGTTCTCGCACCGCTCTGAGCTTGGCTCCGATGGTGTGCTGCGTGTTCCTCTTGCGGCAGTGGCGACAGCAAGCACCGGCCCGTCGCCGTCACCTTACGTGGCCCTGCTACGTTCCACGCGGCTCAACGTGCGTTTAGCTAAGGCGCTGCTGCAGGTAGCGCTGGCCGACGACATCTGGACGGCGGCAGCTCGCGGTCGGTACCGGGTGGTGCAGTCGTGCTTCCTGTCCCGGTTCCCAGCACTACGCGACCCGCTAGAAGAGGGCCGGCTCGTACCCAAGCCGGCCGCCGTGGCGCGCGACGACGTGCTCGAGCACGTGGCCGTCGCGCTGGCGCACGTCGAGTTCCGGCGCGGCGTACAGCTTCTGCGCCACAACATGACCGACTACCGGCTGGCCGACGCCCAGGCATGGTCATCCGAGCAGCTGTTCTTCGTCTCGTACGCTGAGTCGGAATGTCAGGCATACGACGACGAGTGGGCCTTCCGACGCTTCCTGGCGCGCAACGAGAGTCCTGCAAGGCAGCGCGTCGACATGGCGCTGGCGCACGACCCCACATTCCACAGGGCGTTCCACTGCCACCGCGGGTTTGCCATGCGGCCACGCCACAGCTGCAGCTTTTGGTGACACAGCACCTTTGCGTGGTGCTCATGAATAAATGATACTCTTCTGCCGCCGCATGCTTAGTATCAGTGGCGTCACTAGAAAAGGAGAGGGGGAGGGCTTCACTCAAGCCTTCGGTTTCTCCGCGGCTCGTAGCCGAATGTGGTAAACGTCTGCTTTCAGGGCAGCTCAATGGGCCGATGAAAAGAATGGGCTGAATCGATCCACAATGCATATCCGTTTTAATTTTTAGTTTAACTTAGGAGTCGATTTGTTTTCAATGTGTTTTCGCGTGAGGTTAATTTTGTCCTTTATACCTTAAATACACCGAAGGTGCACAAAGGTCCGTTGAAAGTGGTCGCTCAATATCTTTTTTTCTTATTATTTATGAAAATAACTGTTTCAAGTTATAAGAAATAGTAATTATATTTTGCGAGACATTGCTTGTATAGCGCAGGGCATTCGTTACTTTGTGATTTTTATGTAAATAGAAGTATTATACTTCTAATACTTCTAATAGATGCATAATATTTTATCTACTAAGTGTGGGCTCAGAGTTTGCAGTGTCTAGCTACGCAATTTCGGAACGCTTACAAAATGTGACATGTCAAAGTGCCGCCATATTTACTTTTTTTATTTTAACAGAAAAAAATGCCGATTTACAGGCAATAAAATTCACCGACGATTACGATACTCCCTAATGCAAAATTTGAGCGCAGCAGTATACGTGTTTTCGTTTTGCGATATATTGCTGGCGCGGACAATCTGTCTCGTGCGGCACCTTGCAAACGGAGCGAATTTAAGTGTGGCGCGACTGCCTCGCTAATCGACAGATCGCGAGAGGCGGCGCGTGAGTGACGCGTGGGCGCGATTCACCGTAGCCGCAGCAGAAAGACCTCCGCTCATGCAGCGCTTTGTTTCCATAAAGACGACGCGGGCTACTCTGGCGCCACCTCGTATAGCCATCGTCGCCGCAAATCCGGCCTAGAGCGGCACTACGCTTTACCCGCCGGGGTGGCTCAGTCAGCTAAGGCGTTGCGCTGCTGAGCACGAGATCGCGGTCGGATCGAATCCAGACCGCGGCGGCCGCATTTCGATGGAGGCGAAATGCAAAAACGCCCGTCTGCTTGCGTTGCAGTGCACGTTAAAGAAACCCAGGTGGTCAAAATTAATCCGGAGCCCTCCACTACGGCGTGCCTCATAATCAGAACTGGTTTTGGCACGTAAAACCCCAGAAAGAAGAAGAAGAACGGCACTACGCTTTTCTCCTTAGGCTTTCGCAATACCCTCTTCCTCCGTGTTTCTCCTCGCGCTCTCCTCGCTATCGCCGTCTTTCATTTCCCGCTGCGCTCCGCATTCGCTTTCATTCTTCGCTGTGTCCGTTCGCTCGGTTACGAGGGACAACGTCGACGCTCGCCGCTGGAACAGGCGCCTGAGAGCTGCGCTCTGATAGGAGCGTAATTTCACATTCACTATACAAAATCTGCGCTATAAGAAATATATGGGAGAGGGAGGGAAGTGACACACCGAGCATCCGCACCGGGTGCCGGGAAGCCGAGTGACGCCTCGAGTACCCGATTTTGGTATCCTGTACGAGGTGACGGAAACAGGTGCACATTGGGTTAGTTCTTTGAAAAAAAATTCCATTGCAGTTCGTGTGGGAACTCGCGAACTGCGTCTACATCGCGATTACAGTTGTGATCACGATCTTAGATTTGACAGCGCTTTGACGTTTTGTAAGGAAATAATAAGAGGTAGTTTGTAGTACATGAGCATATTTCCAGAGGCAAGTATCTACGACCTGTGTAGTCACAGTTTCAACACCATGCATTCTAAAAAGTAAAAGAGTCAAAAACTCCTAAATGCTACTCTAACGTTGGAGTAGTTGCATGTCACATATGCGACATATTTTCTCAAATTATATTCCCGGCTTTTACGTACCAAAACCACGATTCTCATATTTCTTGTAGACATGTTCTGTTTTACGAAAATAATATTCTGTCTCGCCACACTCCAGTTGATTTCGGTATGTCTGTATGATACATGTTGCTGCGTACAGCCTGCGTGCCGAATTGTTTCTTTGTCAGGTCACATGGCCTTTGAGTGTGAGTAAAATAAATTTTATTTGAGGTCCGGCGAGGACGCGAACTGGTCGCGCACCCGGCTAGTCCCACGTCGGGACCGGCAGGTCTAGCCCACCGGCCCAGTCGCGGGCACGCCGGACAGGCAGGCTTTGCTTGTCTAGAGCGGGGCTACGCAGTAGCGAGTCCCACTCATCCTTGCTGAACTTGGGGTATCTCGAGGTAGAGATACCCCAAGTTCAGTCCGAAAAAAAATGAATGTATGCCTTTTACTGCCTTCAAAAGGCCCAAATCACCACAGATGCATCGGAAATAGCTCTGAAGGCGTGTCCGTGTGCTCGTACTGTGATAGGAGACGGCAGATGCACGCGTGTATAATTAAGGAATACATAGTGTGTCCCGTGATAATTGCCGTTACCCACTTTTAATATGCTCCACCGCGTAACACTGCTGTATTGAGGCGAAGCTGACTTTCGGGACAAGGCACTATACAATGTGTTGTGCTTTCCGAGCTTGGAAGCCACTGGCGATGATGAAAAAAAATCACAGCATATCCACGAAGTGAATGATGATGAGTGGGCGAAGCACCGGGGGATCATTCTGGTAATCCACAGCTACGGACGAGAGATAAAGAGAGCGCGCGTCGGGAACGAACGTCCTTGTGCAATGCAGCGCCCCTAGCTACGGACGAGAAAGAGAGCGCGCGTCGGGAACGAACGCCCTTGTGCACCGCAGCGCCCCTAGCTATGGACGAGAAAGAGAGCGCGCGGCGGGAACGAGAGAAAGAGAACGCGCGTCGGGAACGAACGCCCTTGTGCACCGCAGCGCACCTAGCTACGGACGAGAAAGAAAGAGAGCGCGCGTCGGGAACGAGAGAAAGAGAACGCGCGTCGGGAACTAAACCTGGCCGGCGGAAACGTGGATGGAGGGGCTTTAGGGAACGAACGCCCTTGTGCACCGCAGCGCCCCTAGCTACGGACGAGAAAGAAAGAGAGCGCGCGTCGGGAACGAGAGAAAGAGAACGCGCGTCGGGAACTAAACCTGGCCGGCGGAAACGTGGATGGAGGGGCTTTAGGGAACGAACGCCCTTGTGCACCGCAGCGCACCTAGCTACGGACGAGAAAGAAAGAGAGCGCGCGTCGGGAACGAGAGAAAGAGAACGCGCGTCGGGAACTAAACCTGGCCGGCGGAAACGTGGATGGAGGGGCTTTAGGGAACGAACGCCCTTGTGCACCGCAGCGCCCCTAGCTACGGACGAGAAAGAAAGAGAGCGCGCGTCGGGAACGAGAGAAAGAGAACGCGCGTCGGGAACGAACGCCCTTGTGCACCGCAGCGCCCCTAGCTATGGACGAGAAAGAGAGCGCGCGGCGGGAACGAGAGAAAGAGAACGCGCGTCGGGAACGAACGCCCTTGTGCACCGCAGCGCCCCTAGCTACGGACGAGAAAGAAAGAGAGCGCGCGTCGGGAACGAGAGAAAGAGAACGCGCGTCGGGAACGAACGCCCTTGTGCACCGCAGCGCCCCTAGCTACGGACGAGAAAGAAAGAGAGCGCGCGTCGGGAACGAGAGAAAGAGAACGCGCGTCGGGAACTAAACCTGGCCGGCGGAAACGTGGATGGAGGGGCTTTAGGGAACGAACGCCCTTGTGCACCGCAGCGCCCCTAGCTACGGACGAGAAAGAAAGAGAGCGCGCGTCGGGAACGAGAGAAAGAGAACGCGCGTCGGGAACGAACGCCCTTGTGCACCGCAGCGCCCCTAGCTATGGACGAGAAAGAAAGAGAGCGCGCGTCGGGAACGAGAGAAAGAGAACGCGCGTCGGGAACGAACGCCCTTGTGCACCGCAGCGCCCCTAGCTAAGGACGAGAAAGAAAGAGAGCGCGCGTCGGGAACGAGAGAAAGAGAACGCGCGTCGGGAACGAACGCCCTTGTGCACCGCAGCGCCCCTAGCTACGGACGAGAAAGAAAGAGAGCGCGCGTCGGGAACGAGAGAAAGAGAACGCGCGTCGGGAACGAACGCCCTTGTGCACCGCAGCGCCCCTAGCTATGGACGAGAAAGAAAGAGAGCGCGCGTCGGGAACGAGAGAAAGAGAACGCGCGTCAGGAACGAACGCCCTTGTGCACCGCAGCGCCCCTAGCTAAGGACGAGAAAGAAAGAGAGCGCGCGTCGGGAACGAGAGAAAGAGAACGCGCGTCGGGAACGAACGCCCTTGTGCACCGCAGCGCCCCTAGCTAAGGACGAGAAAGAAAGAGAGCGCGCGTCGGGAACGAGAGAAAGAGAACGCGCGTCGGGAACGAACGCCCTTGTGCACCGCAGCGCCCCTAGCTACGGACGAGAAAGAAAGAGAGCGCGCGTCGGGAACGAGAGAAAGAGAACGCGCGTCGGGAACGAACGCCCTTGTGCACCGCAGCGCCCCTAGCTATGGACGAGAAAGAAAGAGAGCGCGCGTCGGGAACGAGAGAAAGAGAACGCGCGTCGGAACGAACGCCCTTGTGCACCGCAGCGCCCCTAGCTAAGGACGAGAAAGAAAGAGAGCGCGCGTCGGGAACGAGAGAAAGAGAACGCGCGTCGGGAACGAACGCCCTTGTGCACCGCAGCGCCCCTAGCTACGGACGAGAAAGAAAGAGAGCGCGCGTCGGGAACGAGAGAAAGAGAACGCGCGTCGGGAACGAACGCCCTTGTGCACCGCAGCGCCCCTAGCTATGGACGAGAAAGAAAGAGAGCGCGCGTCGGGAACGAGAGAAAGAGAACGCGCGTCGGGAACGAACGCCCTTGTGCACCGCAGCGCCCCTAGCTATGGACGAGAAAGAAAGAGAGCGCGCGTCGGGAACGAGAGAAAGAGAACGCGCGTCGGGAACGAACGCCCTTGTGCACCGCAGCGCCCCTAGCTATGGACGAGAAAGAAAGAGAGCGCGCGTCGGGAACGAGAGAAAGAGAACGCGCGTCGGGAACGAACGCCCTTGTGCACCGCAGCGCCCCTAGCTATGGACGAGAAAGAAAGAGAGCGCGCGTCGGGAACGAGAGAAAGAGAACGCGCGTCGGGAACGAACGCCCTTGTGCACCGCAGCGCCCCTAGCTAAGGACGAGAAAGAAAGAGAGCGCGCGTCGGGAACGAGAGAAAGAGAACGCGCGTCGGGAACGAACGCCCTTGTGCACCGCAGCGCCCCTAGCTACGGACGAGAAAGAAAGAGAGCGCGCGTCGGGAACGAGAGAAAGAGAACGCGCGTCGGGAACGAACGCCCTTGTGCACCGCAGCGCCCCTAGCTATGGACGAGAAAGAGAGCGCGCGTCGGGAACGAGAGAAAGAGAACGCGCGTCGGGAACGAACGCCCTTGTGCACCGCAGCGCCCCTAGCTACTGGACGAGAAAGAAGAGAGCGCGCGTCGGGAACGAGAGAAAGAGAACGCGCGTCGGGAACGAACGCCCTTGTGCACCGCAGCGCACCTAGCTACGGACGAGAGAGAAAAACGCCGGAAGCGTTCTCCGGAAGCCGGAAGCTGGCTTCCGGAACCGGAAGCGGAACCGGAAGTGGAAACGGAAGCGGAAGTCTGCTTCCGGTTATACTATACATATACATGTATATATGCGTATACATACATACATAACGGTCTCCATGCCAACCAGAGCTACGGACTTACTCCATCTAGTGAACACTTCATAAAACTACAGGTGGCTACCACTACGCCATCTATACTCGCGGACAACTTTCTGTGGCAATGAAGGGAAAGCTACGGAGGCAAAGCGCGCACAAGTGAGAGCGCTTCTGAAAAGAGTCCCTCGCTTAAATACAGGTTTGTTTAGGCTGGGGAAGAGAAAACAGAAACACCGTATTAGCAACAGATGAATAAGACAGGCAAGAGAACAAGAATTCAGGATCGCCAGTCAGCCTCTAGAGTCTGTAAAGGAGTACGTTTATCTAGGTCAATTACTCACAGGGGACCCTAATCACGAGAAAGAAATTTACAGAAGAATAAAATTGGGTTGGAGTGCATACGGCAGGCATTACCAAATCCTGACTGGGAGCTTACCACTGTCGTTGAAAAGAAAAGTATACAAACATTGCATTCTACCGGTGCTAACATATGGGGCAGAAACTTGGAGGTTAACAAAGAAGCTCGAGAACAAGTTAAGGACCGCACAAAGAGCGATGGAACGAAAAATCTTAGGACTAACGTTAAGAGACACGAAGAGAGCGGTGTGGATCAGAGAACAAACGGGGATAGCCGATATTCTAGTTGACATTAAGCGGAAGAAATGGAGCTGGGCAGGCCATGTAATGCGTAGGATGGATAACCGGTGGACCATTAGGGTTACAGAATGGATACCAAGAGAAGGGAAGCGCAGTCGAGGTCGGCAGAAAACCAGATGGGATGATGAAGTTAGGAAATTTGCAGGCGCAAGTTGGAATACGCTAGCGCAAGACAGGGGTAATTGGAGATCGCAGGGAGAGGCCTTCGTCCTGCAGTGGACATAAAGATATACGCTGATGATGATGATGATGATGATGAATAAGACAGAACACAGAACTGAGTGTAAAAGTTTGCTTATTTTGCGGCTTTTTCCTTCCGCGTCCGAGCAAACGCGAAACCGTCGCACGTGGTAGCTGCGTCGATTCAGCGTCTGTTCCGAGCAACCAAAAGCACTGTCAAACGCTGCCGGACTACTTGGCGCGGTAACACATGTGCAGCAGCCACGCGCCCATAGCTTTCCTTTCATTGCCACAGAAAGTTGTCCGCGAGTATAGTGAACACTTCATAAAACTACAGGTGGCTACATATGGAGGAAGGACAGACCCACGCCCTAAGGAGCTTCGCCCCTAAAAGGTAGAGTCGGTGCCATTGCTGACAGCGGCGAATTCATTCAATGAAAAACATGGCACCGAAAAGGAAGAGTCTTGGTAGCGAACGTCGAAGCAGGTAGGCCTAGCGTTACCGCATTGTTGGCTGCGGCTGCCAGCAGATCTGCGTGCAAGAGCGCCAGTTTGAGGCGGCGAGATTATGAAAATGGCGGCAGTGGTGGCTTCGATAAAGTCGTTTCGCACCAGCGGTCATGGAAAAAAGTCCGGCGAATCGGACGGCGAAGAGTTTTTGCATCTGAAATTTTAGACGTTCTTATACATGGACTATATGGGGAACGTGCGGTGCCGCAAAGGCGTCCGGAAAATCTGTCGTAGACTGTTCTTGAAATGCTGCGATGGTCGACACTGCCGTAGCGGTTCGCTTTCGCTCGTCGTGCAGCTTGATGTGCGTCTCACACCGTCACAGAGTGCAGATATACGCACGGGAAGGAAGGAAGGAAATCAACTTTATTAAGGGTCCTGCAGGCCACGAGAGCTTTGGGGCTCTCATGGAGCGGGCGTCTCCCACGACGGAACCGGGAGGTTGAGCTTCCTGGCGGCGTCGTGGACCTGCTGCACGGGACCTTTGACTGTGCACACGTAACGCTGTCGGATTAGGCTGTGATCAGCGAATTCAGTTTGGAGCGTTTTGCCTACACGTGCGCTTTCGCCATTCCGTCCAGTGTAAGTTCACCAACAACGCGAAAGCGTTCGCTGTAGTTGCCGGCATGTCACCCGCGGACCGAATCCCTGAGGCCGACTTAACCCCCTCTTTTGTTTAACCCCTTTTCTTTCCTTACGCATTTGAGCACTGCAACTAATATGTAAGACGCGCAATCATCTGCACACTCGCAAAAAGCGCATTTTTTTGACAATTTCCTGTGAAGAAATCGAAATTAGTGCTGTTTAGATGGTATTGGCAAACTGTCAACCCCCCCCCCCCCCCCCCCCGGCAGAGATCCTGGGTGCGCACTGCCTCACGCCCTATCACCGAAGTGGTTTATTGGTCTGAACATATTGGAGGCGATCTCGCCGCGACGACCATGCCCGCCACCGCGTCAGCTGGCAGCGAATGTTTGTCATGGACGCGTATCATACAACAAGGCTTAACCAACATCGCTTCCTCAGTATCCAGCAGTGAAAGTAGCCGAGTTGACCAAAATTTTGGAGTGTGCCATTCTTACGCCGTGGGGGCGACAAATTGAATGCGAAAAATTGTTCGCGGCCGCCATGTCCGCGTCAATGTGCGCGTTATGTTCCAAAAATCGACCGACACACCATACAGCGTCCGATCAGCGTTTTACATTGGTCATACAGGAGTGCGGGGTCTGGTACGGCGCCAGCGCGATCGCTCACTGCTCAGGCTGACGTCGGGGTGGAAGGTACTGAATATAGACAGCAACCCACGGAAGTACGATCCCTTGACTCGGTTCACCACGGAGCTAATGCAGCCGCTGGTCTACGCAATGACTCTTCAGATGGTGGGGTAAAACGGCGCTTGAGGGCATAGTTCCGTTTTGTAGCGTTAGCTACACTGGCCTAGCCAAGCCCGTTTCGCGCGGCACATCAAGAGCCGTGCTGCGCATGCGCAAAAATCAGTGATGTCACACGGCTTGCGCACCGGAGCCACCAGAGCCGGCACCTCTCGCGCACTCCGCCGCCGCCGCGCGCGACTCACCGCCGCCGGTCTGCGCATTCCAGAGGAGTGACGTCGTAGCCGTGGTAGACGCACTGGCGCCGGCGCGCGCTCGCTGTGCAGTCGCCGTCTGACTCTGCGCTGGAGCCGCTGCGCTTCTGACTGGCGTTTGCCAGTGTGGTATAGCCATGGAGAAGGAGAGCGCAAATGCTGCTCAACAGCGCAGAAGAACGGAGAAGCTTGACTCATCGGATCCCGAAGTAGTTGCCTTGGCGTTAGCGGTTGAGCGTAGGAGACAACCAGGAAAGCTAAGAATAATCAGCTGAACCTTTGCTAACGCTACGTATATCCTGGCATAGCCGAGCTAAGCCACTGCAACTTTTTTTGAAAGCCCGAGCAACCCTTTCGGCGCAAAGTGGGTGCAGATTTCTCATATTTTGCTGAAATGTAGCCGGATGTAGAGTTAGCCTCTCGGCGCAGTTCGGCGCAATTGGCGCAGCGGTAGCATCCCTGCGAGGGACGAACGGGCGCAGGGAGTTTTCTCGTTGGGTAGGCATAGAAATGCTTACGCATTTGAAAAAAAAAATGACGCGGCCTCCCCATTACGACAGAAGTGAAATTTACGCTGGAATGATGAAAGGCAACGGAGCCAGCTGTGGAAGACGACGACGACGAACGCGCAAGCAGTGGCACGAGCGCGTTCGCGCGGTTCCGCCGAGGGGCGCCAACGAGCCAGCTGTGGAAGACGACGACGCTCGAGCCATTGCTGTTGATGATATTTACACGAAAAAGGCACGGAACCCTAGCCATAAACAGCTTCACTGTAATGAACAGCTGCTAATCCTGCTTTAAATTCGTCATTTTGCGCCTGTGCTTCTGACTTGTTCGTGATTCAGTGCACTTCAAGACATAATTAGCCGGGTTACTTCGAGGAACGTTCAAAGAATCTGTATTCATCCATGCGCTCCCAGCGTTTCGATGTGCTTTTTTTAACCTTTGCACAATTTTATGCGTGTGGCAAAGACGGTATTTGAATTTTTTTTTTTTACAGAGACATTGCAATAGCTTGCGTGCAATATCATTCTAGTGCAAGTTCTTTTAGTGTTTCAGGTGCTTTAATATTAAGAGTACAATAATACCGGTGTCACACAGGACACTTTCGATGGCGATCAAGCCCAATCGGGCTCCATCGCGATTGGTTCATTTGCACAGCTTGAGGAAGGGAGACAATCCCGATAGCGAAATTCGATCTGGGTTGGGCCCAATCGCGATCTAAAGTGTCCTGTGACATCAGTATAAGATATTTTATCACCCCCCCTTGCCTCCCAATAGTACACTTCCAGCCAGTTATTTCCTAGGTAGGCTTAACTGTGGTCCAACTGAAAAGGTCGGAAGCTGCATGCCTCCGGCTACTACTTGAGATCTGATACTCTTTCAGTATTCGTCCAATACAGTGCATTACAAAGATGTTGCAGCACAAGTACGCAACTAAAGCAAAAAAAATCACATTTTATTTAACTTAATTTCGTATGTGTGTACTCAATACATTGACATTAAATTTAAAGGGTGCCACGTTTAATGTGTTACCTTCCTTTAAAAAAAATGTCGCATGCGTTTAGGTATGATGTACTGTGCCGCACCGCACATTCCTGTAATCTCATCGATACATACGTCTTGCGTGAACTGTACACCTATTCGAACGAATGTACTCAATCGATTACTCGATCTGATGATGGCTGGGTTGTTTAGTTGAAACCTTGACTAAACCTGCGTTTTGTCTTCCTGCCTTGCCCTAGCTACGAACGTGCATGTGTATAATTAAAGAAAGAAGGATCACACATACAAACCATATTCATTTGATAATGCTTCGGCCATGGCTCGGCCTTTATCATAGTGTTTGACACCTTGTGCATCGATCCATCTGAATTGGTGTTCGCATTTTGGCATAGCTTGTGAACGATGAATGCATAAACATTGCATGACATTACATGTTGCTTAAAAAGAGATGAAAATCAACACAATTGTATGCATTAAGAGGACGCTTTAGCTCTTGGGCTCCTATCTAAATACATGGGAAAGGAAAAATCGCTTTTCTCGGCAACCACTGCACCAAATCTGATGAGGTTAGTTTCATTTAAAGAAAAAAGAAATCTTGTGACTGTTGGTAACGAATTTTCGATTTAGACCGACAATGTTTTTATAAAAATTGTTGAAAATCACACATTTTCAAGAAACTAAACTACGAAGTTTACTAACTTAGCAATGAAAAACGATACCACAATTCTGCCAATTGCATCTAATAGTGCATGTAAAGCGGACAAAATTGATGTATTATACGTGGCTTTCAAATAGACCACTAAGATGCGAGTAGGGCTTTTGCAACACCCTTGTAAACAAAGTAATGAATTCACGTAAGATATAAATTGATATAACAAATTTGTCCACTTTCGATGCTATAACGGGTGCAATTTACACAACTGCGACATCTGTTCTTTGTGCAGAGCTGCGAATCTGTAAACTTCGTGCTTAATTCTATTTTTCTCAATTACCAACTTTTAAAAATAAAAATATTCAGGCCCTAAATCAAAATTCCGCTTCCAACAGTCACTAGAGTTTAACTTTTTCTTCTGAATGCACCAAATTTCATTAATATCGGCCCAGATGGTTATCTCAGAAATGCGTTTCTGCGTTTTACATGTACTTGAATAGGCGGCATAGGAGTTTGGTGCGAGCTAAAGTTTCCTCTTAACTCCTTCCATTAACCTTCACTTTACACGTAGATACCAACATGTGCACTGGACCCGCATAGTTTTGTTTGGAAGTGTGCCGCTTCTTCTTTAAGGGGGGACGTGGCTTTGAAAATCAACTTCCTGATTTCTTCATGGATTTTGATGAAAATTGGCACAAATGTTTAGAATGTCTCCCTGATACTTCCATAAAAGTTTCAGGGTGATATCTTGAGAACATTTTATTGAGCAGAATTTTTCTCTCTTGAACTTTCTGGAGGGCCTGGAGAGCTTAAAAAACATGATGGAAGGCTCGTTGAGTATTGACTGCATAGCTCAATGCGTGCTGAAGGTCGTGACAGTCTTACTTTTTTTTTTTCGCAACACAAATTTTTTAGATAGTCATTTTTCAAGTTACCTTCACACCAAGCACACTTATGGGGTAAACGAATAGCCACGCCATAAATTTATAAAATGTCAAGATAGAAATGCGAGACTGTCTCGACCTGCACTGTAGTCCAAGGAACGTGACAAAAAAAAACAGAATCAAAATAGGCTAAACGGTAACGAAGAAATCAGCTCCAGAAACTGAGCAGAAAGGCGAAAAAATAGTTTTGAGAAAACGGCTCTCAAAGTTGCACCTTCTCTTCAGTTCTCTAAAACGCACCAAAGTTGTAATCTTTGATGTGTTTTGTGACGTGGGGCTTCTTGGACATGTGGCCTCTGGTCTGCTGAGCCTTCGTTCTGCCTTTTTCATGTTTGTATGGCATTCTTTACTGCTGCTCTACAAAGAGCATGGTGCCTGGGTTTCAAACCAAGTGAGGTGCAGAACTATGCGGGCATAAATATACAGTAGTTCTAGCGTTGTATCTGCAGACTGACTCATTGATAGCAGCCTATAGTGCAGTCAGTGAGGCATTGTTTTCTTTTGGTAGAATCGACCATGTTACTGAATGAAGGCTCTCAGCAACCTTCTGAATCATCTTCCATTGACAATGGCTATGGAGGTTAGGAGAGCCACTGATAGATAGGCAGCAATGCAGCTGCTAGGTGCTTTCCAGCCTGTACTTTTGTATCATGCCTCACTTCTACAGCCAGGTGTCTGTGCCAGCCCAAGTGGCCTAGTGAACAGAGCTCATGATGAGGTTCTCTTTATGAAGGGGTGGTATGATAGGTATTATTACTAGATATCGTGACATTACGATAACAGAGTCAGCGCGCGATGTGCTATGTCGCGGGTCGATCTGAGGTGCCGATGTGCGAAATGCCTGGTCGCGGGTCCGCGGAATAGACGCTCGACGAGCAGTCCGAGGTGCCGATGCGCGAAATGCCTGGTCGCGGGTCCAAACGCTCGGTAAGCTCAATCGCGCAGTCCGAGGTGCCGACGCGCGAAATGCCTAGCCGCGGGTCCGAGGAATAGACGCTCGAGGTGTCGACACTCCATGAGCGATGTGCCGACCACGACCTACTGGAACTACAGACCTGCACAGATGTCCGGCTTCTATGGGAGCAGCTTGCGCCCACTTTCGTTCAACCGGTGGCCATAGGTGGCGCTTTTATAACCTGTTCGTCTGCTACTCGGCGGGCGGCTGGGCGGCGTTCGAATGTGTGCGCCTGCTCTTCTGTAGCGAAGACAGCTAGCTGTTGTCTTCACATTTCTTGTGAAGACAACAGCTAGTATGTCAAAATTGTTTAACTGTACTCATTGTAGTGGTATGTAATAACACGTAAAATAGTACACAAATTCTTTCTCGGTTTGCCATTATGCAGAAATTTCGCGCTGCTCCACAAAAAAAAAAAAAAAAGAACTAACTGATCGAGTGATTGTTTACGTGTTTTTTCGGCCCGTCAAATACGCATCGCAAAGCTTTTATGAAACTGTGAAAACTGATGCTAGAGTCCTTGCTTTGTTCTGCTTTGCGTGATGGCACACAGCAGTATACCATAATGTGATCGTTTACGTTATCCCATCTGTAATTAACTCAAGCAAGCTGCATGTAGTCAAGGCTGAAGTTGCATGCTTCAGCAGCGTCTGCAGATTCACGCAGTTTCTGTGTGGTCTGCGTATACATATCGTCTGCGTGATTATTTTAAATTTCCTTGTTCATATCAATATGTCCAGTTCTTTATTATTCTATTTCATTATTACTCCATTGTACTATGTTTTATCCCATGAATCTTCTGGTAATCAGATTTTTCCCCCCAACTGCGAAGGAAATCTTATCGTCTGCCGGCTGTACTCGTTTTCCTTTCTTGCACCGCTCTTCCTACTGTATCTCGTGATTGAAATGAGAAGTAATCATTTGCAAATTTTGTTTTCTTCTTTATTTTCGTGAATTTATGCATTTACAAACAATGTAAACGATCTGTGGCTGCCGAAATAGCGGCACGAGCTCTGGAAGCAATCGCAGAAGCAGACGACAGCGAACAGGTTATAACTAGCGCCACTCTGCTCTTACGTTCTATCCCTAGCGGCAAAAGGGGTGAACTAGACCAGGCGTGCTGGAGCAGGGAGATCTGTGCAGGTCTGTAGTTCAGTAGGTCGTGGTGCCGACACGCGAAATGCCTAGCCGCGGGCTCGAGGAGTCGACGCTCGAGGTGCCGACGCGCGAAGTGCCTAGTCGCGGGTCCGAGTCGACACTCGATGAGCGATGTGCCGACGCGCGAAATGCCTAGCCGCGGGCTCGAGGAGTCGATCCTCGATTAGCTTAGTCGCACAGTCCGAGGTGCCGACGCGCGAAATGCCTAGCCGCGGCCTCGAGGAGTCGACGCTCGCGGTGCCGACGCGCGAAGTGCGTAGCCGCAGGTCCGAGGAGTCGACACTTGTTGAGCGATGTGCCGACGCGCGAAATGCGTAGCCGCGGGCTCGAGAAGTCGACGCTCGATTTGCTTGGTCGCGCAGTCGGAGGCGCCAACGCACGAAATGCTTAGGCAAGGATCCGAGAAGTCCGCGCGCGATGTGCTTCATCGCCGAGTCGGAGACGCCTACGCGCGAGAGGCTTAGCCGCGTGTCCGAGCATTCCGTGCCCGAAGCTCGGTCGCGAAGTCCGCGTCACCGATGCTCGGAATGCTTAGCCGCGGGTCTGAGACGTCCACAAAAAGCGGGATCGGCCACACTACTGCTATGTCCACGTAGCGCCCGCTTTAACACTCGTCGAAATTACGGAAACTGTCCGGAGCTCGCGAGGACACCGCAACAAGCGGAGCAGACGACGCCATCACGGAGCGAGCACCAAACCAATGGCGAACCGCGCTTGAGTCACGTGGCGGGCGCGGCCAATCGGTGGCGCCGGCACGACCTTCAATCATTTGCTTTTTGTGTGCTTGTTTCTGTATGGAGGAAATAGCTGAAGCGGCAGATTTGAAGACGGAGAAATGCGCTTTCCAACGAGACCAAGATGGCGGCGCACGGCTGCGCCGTTCCGAAGATATCGTGGCTTGAAAAACGCCGTTTTTTCGCGATTTCCGCGGAATTTTTCGGCACCTTGGCTGATACAAAATTTTTTTTAGAGCACTTCTACTCGGTTTTCAGTGATGATATTTCGGAATCAGATAGAATAAGAGTTACAGAAACTGAAAATGTCATTTTCAAAAAATCGATTTTTTAGCCATTTTTCGCGATGCGAAAGCCGCGTCCCCCCTTAAGTGCATACTTTCCAGAACAACAGAAGTTAGTTGAACTATACGTATACATGGCTTGCACTGACGTCACTTCCCCCAATGCTGGGTTAGGTTTCCGCCATACCGGAGCACCCGGAGCACCACCATATGGGACCACGCTGTTAGTCGTATGCGAATGGCACTGTTTTGCAATGGCTATTTGCGCGGTTGTTGGGTGTTGCAACCGCAGTAAAAGCAGCTCGAGGAAGGAGTCGGCAAACACGAACCTTTTTCGGCTTCCGAAGGTTGTGGAATGGCAAGACGAACGAACGAAAGCACTTATCTCGAAGCGGCGCAGCCTGTGGCTTGCGCGTATCAAGCGTGCTGATCTCAAGGGCGATCTCTCAAACATTCGAGTGTGCGGCGCCCACTTCGTAACAGCTAAGCCTGCGCAATATTACATAATGCGCACTTAACGCTGCACTAGAATCACAATTGTTTGCATTTGTAGGAAGACCGTCCAAGCTCTGTGAAGAAACGAACCCGGACTGGGCGCCAACGCTTTTGCTAGGCTACAAAGCAAATAATGAAGGCACTGCGCGCTACGAGCGTGCTGCAAGGCGATGGTTTAAACGAACGACTCCCGAGGTCGACGCGGTGACCGCTGCACCGGCAAGAGCTATTGGAGTCGGCGCAACGCCACCCGAAAACCGCTACGACGACGACCGCACATACACAGACACAGCGTTGAAAAATGTTGAAATCAAAACATACATGTAAACAATGCAGAAATATCGATCCAAATAAAGCATGGAAAGTACGCACATCATTCTCCCAGCCACAAAACACTCGCGCAAGCTGCATATCCTGTTTGAAAATTTTCAGACCCGAGCACATAAACTCCGCTTTTGCGTGATTGTTAAATGGACAGTATCAGTTCGTTTCTTCTCTGCACCAAGCTCCAATCTTGCGTGTCTCCTGCACGCACCACTGACTAACCAGGGAATGCCTCTGGAATAAACAAAATGCGGCATGGAAAACGGGGGCTGCAGCCTACATCTCCTAGTAGGAGCACCTTTTCTCCTTGCAGCCGCTTCGCCGACAGTGTTTTCACCCAACCGCTTGTGAAGTAGTTGTGGGATTCAAGCGATTTATAAGCCTTCATTTCCTCCAGTGTCGCGAAGCTTGAAGAGAAAACTAGGCAGTTTACAATGCATCCGTGCCAGACATCGGGGAAAGCGCTAACGTCCATCGTCGTATCCGCACTCAGTCGCAACGTGTACGGGTCCACATCGCTCGCACAGTTTCACTTTTTCTTGATATCGTGCACGCGCTGAACCGATCAGTCCTGCGTAAAATGCCTCGTTAAACGCAGGCCTACTGTAAACGGGTGGCATTTCTCGCGAGGAGCGGTGAAATCCGCTTAGAAAACACAGTGAGACCGCATAAGCGCACGCGATCAGATGCGAAGGCGTCGCGCGCGGTGCTCCGGCATGGCGCGGACGCAGCGGCGCGGGCGGACGTGACGTCACGTGCAAGCCATGTATACAGTCCACGCCCGTTACAACGGATCCGCATACAACATACTTTCAGATATAACACTGCTCTTGTCAATTATAGTTTGGTCTACCTATATTATCAATGCAACCAATTCCACTTTTAACGGACCCGGCTATAACACACGAATTTTTGGGCAGTTATAACGGATCCGCATACAACATACTTTCGGATATAACACTATTCTTGTCAATTATAATTTGGTCTGCCTATATTATCAATGCAACCAGTTCCAATTTTAACGGACCCGGCTATAACAGACGTTTTCGACAGATTGTGTCTAGATGGTGTAAATCGAACGTACTTTGCTGCAGCGATGCGTGCGTGCGACAGTGCACTGCTCGCAACTATTTCCGGCCGCTTGCGAAAATGCCCTTTTTCTTAAGGCACGAATACAGCGAATACACCAGCAGCACACTTCTCCCGCAACGGCATGCCGCGATACGCCCCGCCAGCGTAGCGTTTTCGTGTCGACCACGCAAGCGGACCACGCAACGCTGCCCACCGCCGCCGGCTCAGTGCCGAGCAAGCGCCAAGGGTGCCGCTAGGCCTAACCAGCTTCGAAGTGAAGCAGTAGCATATGGCGCTTCAAAAACAATCACCGACTACCGCAAAACGCAACGTTACAAGAAGGCTTTATTTCTCATCACATCAATTGATGCACAATGCACAATGCTAGATATTCGCGGCATCGAGACTGCAAGGTGCGTGATGCGGTCGAGCCGTCTCGCATGCAATGCAGCGGTGGCCAGATGAGAGCTCCGAGTTGTCATCTACTTTGCACAAGAACGAGTCTGTGCTCGGCGGCGTGCTAGGCAAAACAGATATGCAAAAACCCTTGCGCGTGAGCGCCTGCAAGCCTGCCACCAAGAGCAGGGAAACTTGCCTTGTACCACGATTTGACAGTGGTCGTCGCTTCGGACATAGTTTTATACTGCCGGTCACTGTTTTGTGTGAAGAACAAACGTTGCATGCCGATTTCTGACGTGGTCGAGCCGGGGCATGGCCGCAGTGCCGGTCAGCCAGCTCCCTGTCGTGTGCTCAAGTACGGGGAAAATGCCATTTGCCAGTGTCCGGAAAACGGCAGACAGGAAGATGCTGTGCCGCACGCGAGGTTGTACGAAGACCGCGTAAACTCATTTATCTATAGCTACTTATTTTAATTTAGGTGTTTTTGTATCGTTTTTACCATCGTTTACGATTTATACAGCGGTATATGCAAAGTTTCACCATTTCACAACATACAGCGACCCTATTTTGGATAGAACGAACTTCGCATATAACGATTTTTTTTTTTGCTGGATTATTACGGTTCGTTGTAACGAGCGTCGACTCTCTCTCTTTCTCTCATCTCTGTCTGTGTGTGCGTGCGTGCGTGAATATATATTGCACTGACCAAATAATTAAACACAAATCTTAAATTTGCAATAATGTACCCTCTTTTTATTAAGGAAAAAGAAAATGGATGATAACATGTCACCAATGGTAGCTGCACCCACGACCTCCAAATGCACAGGCTGCTTTGGATGCAATATTTTGTTCACATTTCATGAGACGTTCCCTACATTCAGTAATAAGTATTGCTAGAACTTTGTTTCTGGGAGTGTTTTCAACCTGCTGCTAATTTGTTGAAGTATTTTCAGCATAATATTAAACTGTTTCTTTATGTCAGAAAGGATCAATAAAATTTAGGGGATGTTCTGACAGTGAAACACTTCCTATGGCTACTGCCCTTCTTAATTTTCCCACTGGTAAATAAATGTGCAACCGCCGCTTTCGGCATGTTATTTATGGTAGAATGAAGGAGGCCAGTGAGTGGCCAAGTGGTACGCTAGGAAAGCCATATAAATGAAAGTGAGTACTCATCAAAGAGTTACCACAGGCAAGTACTTGTGGTATCAAACATCATATCTTTAATGGAAACAACACAAACTAATTTGTGCAAGAAATTTGAAATAATCTGCACAGTACTTTGGAGAAATGAACTGCACATCCACTCCTCTTAGTTTCAGACAATATACTTTATAGGCAGTACATGTTACATGTATGTATATATTACATAATGTATTTTCCGGTGTATAAGTCAAATTTTTTTTTTCCGTAATTTTTCGTCGGTGCGTCTTATAGAACGGTGCGACTTATGTTTTTTCTTTCAGAAATACTGCTGTTAAAATCGGATTGGAGGCTATGGTCACACAAAGTGCGCTGGTTTGACCTCCTCTGACACTTAATTGCTACGGGTTCTGTGCGCACTATCGAAGTACCGGGTTCTTCTTGTGAACGAGTTCTCGAGTGCCGTGCGAGGACGGAGCAGCAACGCAAGCGGAGGCAGGATGACTGCGAGTCGACCGACCCCGAAGTCGTCGCATCTGCAGATCGCTTTCAAGATTCGGCACGCGTCGCTGCACAAACTACGCAGTTGCTAACAGAGTACAAGCCACCCCCCTCCCTCCCACGCTGCCTTCCCGCTGTCCTCCCTTGTGAGCAATTCGGCTCGCCGTCGCACGCTTTCACTCGCACATAACAGCATACGGCACGCGGGAACGATGTTATTGCCCTTGGACTTAATACGGAACATCGTGGTGACCACGACGGCAAAAATGCGCCTGGAGTGTCCCTATCATTGCTATTGCAATTATATCGGGGAATGGCACCCATATGCTTGTACGTGACACGCGTTAGAAACGTCACTGTAATATTTTTTAAATCGTTTACCAAACGAACAGGTGCATCTTATACATCAGTGCGACTTACATGCATTTTTTTTTTTTTCGGAAAAACTGCCATTTTGAGCAAGGTGTGACTTATACAAAGGTGCGACTTATAGCCCGGAAAATACACTAGTCTTCCTTAAAATACAATTTTTTTTGCTTTCACATTAGTATGTCCATATACATAATTCTATTTAGCCTTTAAATTCATTTGTTTATTTTATTCATTTATGTTTATTTTATTCATTTACTTATTTATTTATTTATTTACTGTTCATACAATGAGCATGCATTTTATAATTTTGTCGTGAAAATAGATAATGGCAACTGTAAATACCTGCACCTTCAAAACCAAATTTAAGAATACAGTTGTATCATAATTTGTGTGAGATGTCGAACACGTACAGCAGAAGAATGTTCGCACAACTAAAACCACTGTATTCAAGTAAAACAATAGGGAAGGGGAAGAGGAAACATAAACTTGAGTTACGCTTGCTGCATTTAGCATGACTTGTTTGAAGGCACAAGTTGAACACTTCTGTTTATCATCATTTACCACGCACCATTTGCAGGTCAAATGCATCACTAGAATTACAAGGGGCTCCGAGCCCATTATATAATGCTTTCCTTAGCTAATCTCAGCAGCCCTGATCTTCACTAGTTCAGCATTCTTGGCTACGTTGTCCCCGGCCTTGTAGAGCAACTTCTCAACAACTCCTGCAGTAGCTGCCTTGATGACGTACTGTAAAGGAAAGCAGAAGAGAGGTGAAAGAGTAAAGACAGTGCCAAATAAATGTTTTTGTGTTATGCCAAAGCATAAGTCAAAATACTGTCCCTGTGAATAACTGATACTTATATCAAGATTGAAAGGCTGCTACATAGCTGCATGTTACAGTTTTGTCATAAACAAGCAAACATAGGTCATGGATGCTGAAATATCTAAGCTAACATGACAACCTCTGTGGCACTATTCAGCAGAACCTCACGTTTTCATGCCACAAGTGGATTACAATGCATAACATGTCGCATGGTAAACTAGAATATGGCCATAAATGACTAGCAGGGAGCTAAAGACACGTGACAACACTAAAACATTATGGTATTTAAGGAGGTTCGGTACACAGCAACTGCACTTTCGTTTATTGAAACATTCACACCAAAATATCATGAAGGTAAAAAGTTGGCACTTTAACCGAAGTCAGCATCTATTAAAGATATATCTTACACATAGGAACACCTGACTTCAGATATGCACATTAACGTGCAACTGAAAACAACAGCACGAAAGTGGTGCTACCCTTTCATTTTCATGCTAGGAGTGGCTTCCAAGTTGCAGTGACATGGCATACATGCCAACTTGTGAACTTTAATAAAATACTGTTCACAAAAGTCCCACGGACATGATACCAGAAAAGGGGGTGGCAGGGGATGGCACAGATAGTGTTATTTTATTGTTTGCCCTGACCACACATTTCTTGAGGGATAGATACATTCTTTAATATAGCTTCAGATACAGCATAGAAGTAACAGTAAACTTTCAACAGCACTAATTGACAAGCAACACATCACGACTACTTCAGCAACATTGCTTTGCCAATTTCGGCTGCTTCAGGAACTTGTCTCAATAAGCTTGCTCAAAGTAAGTACCCCTGTGATGTCTTTTCAGCATCAGAAGACTTCCAAGGATAAGATCGGATACAGACAAGTGAACATTTTTGCAAACAATGTATTTTTCTTAAATCTTGAGGAAACATTCGTAAGGTTGTAGAATGAGTCTGAATTGAAAATGTTACTAAAAATTTGGGAGAGATCGCTGGTACTACATGGTCTCTAAGGACAAGCATTACTGGTTAACCAGTTTGGTTGGCTAGTGAAAAATTAATAGTTGGAAGAGGAGGACAAGGTTGTGCATGAAAATGCAATCAAATTAAGCATATGAAAGAAATTACTTCAGCTCAAACAAACAAGACTCCACCAACACCACGACTCTTTAGCTGAAAGAATATTTATTTCGCAAACATGCTACTCCCATAAGCACAACCACGGGAACAAAAAAAAGAAACGAACACAGAACAGATACCAATATAAGCAATGTGATTTAGTACTCCTGTAACGAGTGCACAATTAAAACTCGATGAAACAACCTTCAATATATAATGAAACCTCAATATAAAGAAGTATTTAATTTTTTTAGCTTTTTGTCCATTGAACACTAAGTAGTATTTAGAACCTCACTATAATGAAGTGTGCTTATACACAATTTCAATATAACAGAATTTCACTGCTGCCACATGAGACAATCAATGTAAACTTCCGTGGACGCAGATAGTCGAATGGTTGAGTTACAACTGGCTGCTTGTGAACGCACCTCTCAAATATCGCGCCATGCGACCAAGGGCGACCATATGAAGTAGAGCAGCATCGTGTTCTGTATAAAGTCAAAGTGCAATAATATCCTATCACACCCCGCATGCTATATGCTTTGGGTGCGAGTGAAAGCGTGCGAGGATGAGCCGAGAAGGATAGTGCTTGGAACACACGGCAAACCTCCCTGACCGGCTGCTTTCTGCAGCTTCCAGCAGGCGGCGACACAAGTTTATGCTAGCGCCATTGCTGCAGCAGCTCGCGTCCCCATAAGTGAAGGAAAATGTGCACTTTTTTCTTTAAAATTAGGCAATTAACTGTGGTAAGTGTTATAAAACGAAGTCGACCCCAAAATGCAATTGTTCTGCAAAATTTGAGCAAGAACAGTGCAGCGGTGAGCGCAAAACTTTTTTTCGAACAGGTGTAGCAAAATATTCAGGACCCTATATCCTTGAGTAAAGTTAAGGGCGTCATTCGCCGTAAAATAACAAGCACGCACACACTTCTGGTTATGCACTCTAGTCATATATATTTATGCGGGGCGTGAGTTATTTACAATCAAGCCTCATTTATATTTACGGGGCAGGCACACCATGGCAACATGTCCGGTCAGTGCAGCTGCAACACACAACAAACGGCTTGAACGTAGGACGTCTGCACACACAGTCCTTGAATTGTAACAGCATGAGCACTGCATGTCTTGATGCCGCAGTAAATATTAGATGGATGGAATTCAAAACTTCTTTGCCTTCGATTAGACACCGGATCCTTTTTTTGTAGGTTTCAAGGTGTCCCATAATCTCTCCTAGAGCTGGCTGCTTTGTAAAAAGCAGCAGCATTTCCACAGCCGATGAGAATAAACTAAAGAATACACAAATAAGAATACACTTGGTGTGCTGCGAGAAGGATTGGAAAAAGCTTAAAGATTAAAAATGACGTGGACGAGCAGTCGTGAATCCTGATAGGTACTCTCTCTGTCTGCCATCATGCATCACCTCGCGCGGCCCTCGGCTGCAGATGCATTTACAGGAACTGCAGATGGATGCGGGCGAGAAAAAAGAAAATGTGGCACACTGTGTGTGCTAAGTGGGAGGGAGGAGGGGTGACGTTGCATGAACTTCCCGTGGGCCTCCCAATTTGAGAACGCTTTACCGTCGGCGCTGACCGCGGTCGTCGTGTGCGGCGCTGATGACCGCGCGACGCGGTGCCGAGTGACGTGATGTGCATTCCCCGCTTTTGTTGGTCGTGCGGATTGGCCTTAACGAGTACGTAGACGATAAACCCCAGAAACCACCTGCCATAAAGATGGAAAAACCCTCCTGTTTTCTGGAAGAAAACTGGAAAGCAGTACTTTCTAGGCAATAGAAGATTTCCATTAAGCACATGAAGTATGGTCCACTATTAAACTGAAAGCGCCATTGGTATTTAGGACAAATTCGCTGTTTCTTCAGCTTCAGAGGGAAAAAAGCATCTACATCTGTTTCACAGACATTTTGTCGATAAATTTTTCCAGGCCTTCGTATATGAACCGAGTCACTATCAGTGCTGGCATACTAATTTGATGTTCCCTTTAATAAGAGTCGAGCATACAATACGATTCATAAGTACCTAAGTTACTGATAGCTAGCAAGATTCTTGTAATATTGCCATGACCTTGACACAAATGACAGCCACTCGGTGCAATTCGGTGGAACATGATAGGCATGTTGGATTGCTCCCCGAAGAAGACGACGACGAAGGTGCCAGGACAGTTTCATAAAAGATCTATAGCTTCAACCGGTTTTTTGTGGTTTTGTTTGTGACAATATGATTAGCCTCCTGACCATGTGAAGCACTGTTTTTTGCACAGCATTTGCAAGCATAAATGTTTGTGTTAAATTTTCTGGCATTTGATTTGATATTCGGCCTTTTTTCCTGATTCGATTAGATATTCGATTCGGAATCTACTACTGTATTCAGTATTTGCACACCCCTACCAAGAGCTACCGTATATTGGCTATTCCCAAGCAACATTGTAGCACTCATGAAGCATTGTCTTCAACGGTGTCACCCTCGTTGACGAAGAGCTTTTCAACCACACCTGGCATTGGGGCCACTGCACCCTTCTTGCCTGTCATACTTGACTGACCTGTCATAGGCATATAAAATTACAAGACAAGAAAATTCACACGTAGAGTGACCACAGCTTGCACTAAAGATAGATAACAGGAAAGGGACTTTCATGTAGTAGTGCAGTTCATTACGATGACCCATTGTACTCACTAAGTGAAATGGCCTCTCTTACTAACTTCGCAAGCCTGGGCATTAAAGGTAGGATAGCAATGTGCATATTGTGCCTGCAAATTTTACAGCTGAAATTGTTGAAAATATGAAGGTACCTCCATTTTCATGGCGATCATGACGACAAGGGGGTCCCCTTCAGCAACGGTGTCACCCTCGTTGACGAAGAGCTTTTCTACCACACCTGGCATTGGGGCCACTGCACCTTTCTTGCCCGTACCACTGCTGCCTCCGGCATTCTCCAGGTATGCTGGCACTGGCACTGACATCTGTTCCAGACCATCCTGTTCATTTGAATGAAAGACAAATGAGTCGCCTGAGTTGACCGCAGGGATCTACTGCGGCAGCTGTACATCTATACAGCTTCTGGACCACCTTTGAGCCACAATTTCCACTATAAAAAGTACCATGTAACAGCAATACCATTCTAAACTTGCATTTGCCAGTTCTAAGAATATTTTCATTATCACCAAAACATCTTTGTGGTAGTGCTGCCTATGGACACAGATAGCAAGCAGACATGTGCAGCTCGTCTACATGCAGTTCAAGAATAGGGAACCTCACACCAAAGAGAGAAGCTTGCACCATTACGTCCATGGCAGAAAGGGTACAACACCACCACTGAAGCGTCATAATGATGCAGATGTCATGCAGCAGATGTAGTAAAGAAATAGTAAGGACACATTGTAATGAATGCGTATAAATTTGATGCCATATTTGGCTGCTGCATTGCAGTGTCATATACATGCTTGAAAAGAATGCACACGCATTCTGTCTTTTATTGCCAATCAGTTAATACTCATTCTAGACTAGCCACAGTGGTAGCACTTCTGCAGCCTGGACGCTTCCAGCAACTTATAGAATTTCTATTCTTAGCCTTGTTCCTTCCTTTACTTCAGTGTCACCTGCATCACTATGATGCAGGTAACACTGATGTATGAAGTATGATAACACACCACTATGACTACGTGAGATATGAGGTTCTATTGCCCAGCTGCAATAATCAATTTGAGCTAGGCACTTCAGAACAAGAGATACTTACTGCGGTGAAGACATGAAGTGTGCCATCATGGAGCACTGTGCGAATCTTGATGTCAGTGCCTTGGACCTCACATTCCACGTGAGCCACACCACGGTCCACTATAGCACGCCCCAAAACTTGAAAGGCTTCATCTCCACAGCGCATCAGATATGAGCCAGCGTTAAGGAATGTCACCAGCACCTCATGCTCTGCAACAGTGACAAAAGAAAACATGTCCTGCAGCAGCCTCCATGAACACGGATATAGTGAGACCCAGCTATAGTGAAAGAATTATGACCAAGCTGAATATCACTTTATGAAGTCTTCTGTTATAAGATAAGCCACTTTCAAATTTTGATCAGCCAACAAACCTACGCCAGCACTCAATAAAGCGTTTATTATTTTAACAACAAAACGCCTGAATGTAAAAATTTTGGTGACTAAATTACACGAATTAACTCTGTTAATCCATAGTGTTTTGCTAACTCACACTGAAGCACTAAAGGGAATAGTAGAAAGAATGCAAATGAAGAACTTCAGCTACCAATGGCCCACATAGCTTACACCAAATGTCTAGGAGGAGAAAGAAGAAATGTCTAGATACCAAATTTATGAATGGTCTGCAAGCTTGGATATCAAATCAATGATCAGTTTGGCAATGCAACATTTGGTGTGTAGCACCCCTAGTCATTGGTGTTCACTAAAATTGGTTCATTAGCCTTAGCTGGTTCATCATAAATACATGTTATTTTGTTTTTGTGTTTTTTTTTTTTTTTTGCTACAGAAAGCACGAGATTTCAAACATTATCGATGATTATGTCAACCATAACTGAAGCTCTACTCACTGTATGTACACTATAATCAAATTGTACTGCACCATTATAACTTGCTCCCACGAGGATACTCAGAAGAATGATTTAAGCTTAATGCCATCTAATATTTTACAATGATTCTATATATTCATGAGCATTCGTGAGCAACAGCGTTTTGTATTGTAATCACACTGAGCTTTGCTACTCCATGGACTATACGGACAATAAGATGTGGCTGATTAGTACTTGCTCACAGGGTCAAAAATAAAAGACACACACACACACATGCACACAAGCACACACACCCAAGGCACAGGCTGTCCTTGCATCTTGCTGTGTCAAAGTGTGCCTTGCTGCTAAGCTCAGGTCATAATAGGTATTGTCATTCCAATCTCCTACCATGACACAATATCAAGCCAACTGGACAAAAAGAGTGAAACCTCATGGTTCCGTACATACACAGTGGCGTTGCAAACAGATTCACAGTGCATTCCAGTTTCTCAATGCAAGTCAAATGTGCTGCTCACAGATATTCTCACACTGTGATCAAAATAAGATGCAGCAGCATTTCACCAGTGTTTGTATTTTGAATAGATCACTTTTGAGGATACCATCATTTTTGTGTGACGTAACGTCTGGCATGGCACTTCATTGAAGCGACAAGCATTCTGCCCACTCACTCAGACAATCAGTGTTCACCGAAAGTGATGTCCCTGAAAGTTATTGATGCGGAACATGGTGACATCTCTTGCACAGGCAGTTGACAAAAAAAGCCCAGCATACTTACTCTTGTCTCGGCATGTCAGCAGAACTTTCCGCTTGCAGTTGCTGTTCACACGAAAGGGGGCCGATAAATTCAGTGATTGAAAGCTCTCTGGAAGAGAAAGGCATCACTGTCAATGCTCAGCAGGCTGACCACTCAACGTGGTCCACATTCACATTTTGCTGCATACAAGCTAGTTGTACTGTCCCCATTCATGGTGAGGCTGAATACACAATGATTGATGGAGTTGATGGCACACATGGGCAGCCATGATGTTCTTCCACTACACCACGCTGAACCGAAAAAGGTGATCTGAAACAGACCACTCGGAAGGTAACTGTCCCAGCAGTTCTCAAACTCGTTACTCACCACGTGCTTGGGCACCCAGCGTCTCAGCCCTCTCGTGGGCCAAAAGGGACAAAACAGCAGCACAGATGACAGGCTGGCTAGTCTCAGGACGCACGAACAGCTCATCGTTGTGAGTAGGGATGAAGCCGGTGTGTACAACACCCTGGCGGAAGGCCGGGTGTGCCGCCAGCCGCATCAAGAATGACACATTGTTGGCCAGCCCCACCAGGGTGAACTCGGACAGCGACTGGTGCAGGCGTCGCAGGGCTGTGGGCCGGTCAGGACCCCACACTGCCAGCTTGGCGATCATCGGGTCGTAATGGACAGACACATCATCCCCTGCATGCCATTTTCATTGTCACTGACTGTACTGGTGAACTGTGATTTGTAGCCATTCTTCAGAAGCACAAAAAAATAAATAGAAAGAAAGAAAACAAATTTAGTGCAATTTAGTTTAAATATTAGTCGTTAGTTTTCAAAATGAGCAGTTTGCAGGCCTTAAATTGTGTTTTCCGACTATCTGCCAATGAGATTTCACAGAAGAAAATGTTCTGTTGCACTGTTAGAAATTTGCTGATTCATCATTTTTGTAGCGAGATCTACATTGGCCGTATTCTTGCCGTTTCGCTGTGGTTGGTGGCCGCACCGTGAGCTGAGCCGTTGCCTAGCAACCGCCGCGGTGTTTGCCAGCGGCGTTGCCAGCATTTGCGCATTGCTGGCGTTGCATTGCCGGAGGAGCCGGTGTTACATCGTATGTATAGAAGGGGTGGCTCGGTGGGATTCGTCGGCAGATATGGAAAGTGAGTCGGAGAGACTTAAAGAAGCCAGGCTTCATCGTCGGAACGAATCCAAGAGGAGGCAGCGAGCCGAGGAGATGGAGGAAGAACGAGCCGCACGCCTTGAGAAGCGTCGTAAATACGAAGTGGCCAGGTGAGTGCATTCAGATGAGGATGGTTCGTCGTCTAGTTCGGCATCTCGTGCCAGGGCCACGGATCAACGACGGAATGAAACACCAAGCTAAACAATAACATTAACCGTACCTCTCGCTACACACACCCAGGCATAACTGAGTTAAGACACAGCCAATTTTTTTTATCTCAAATTGTGCCACACATCGTTTAACTCACTATCTGTTTGACACCATTAAGAAATGAGGCCTGTGCCATGAACATATTGCAGATTATCTCACAGCAACAGCGCAGAGATGGGACACAGCATAAGGACGCAGCACTGTGTCCCGCCTTTGTGCTGTTTGCTCACCATGACAAGTCACCAATTAGCTCACACATGCACCATGTTGTACACTGTTTATCTAAAGGAATTCTTTAAACCACAGTTGCACATGTGAGGCCATCTCAGCAAAGCTAGAGTTACGCCTTCTCAAGGTAGCTGCCTCAGGCCTATTTTGCTAAAGTACAACATTTCACATGGTGAAATGATATGTTACAAGTACTGAATCTTCCGTGAATAGGAGCATCAGATAATGTACACGACTCTTCCAGTTAAGCTGACAGTTCATTTATAGTGAACGTTCGTGCAGAGGTAGCATTTGGTGATGGACTCAAATGGGCCTCCCCCCCGCAAAGATCCTGGGTGTGCTGCTGATGCGTTCAGACTATGATCTCGGTTGGTCAATATCAAGTCACAAATTTTTACTTTTGGCTAAGGTGGGAATGAACAAACATGCAAAATCATGCTGTCAAAGCTTTTCCAAGCAGACGCTAGCACACACGAGTCACGTGTAGCTGTCTGCACCCCTTGTGTAGTTTACCCCTTCATCACTAAACATGATCACCATTAGTTGTCTGAGGAAGTTAATCAAGCAGATAACACTGCATTCATATGGTACTGTTAATTTACAAAAACTAACATTTGTTCCAGCTTTGTGTTCTTGAGTGTGTCCAAGAGAATGGAACTTGCTGAGCATGGGCTCTGGCAAAGTTCTAGTCCAGCAGATACCATGACCAGGAATTATGTACACTGCTCTTATGCCTAACTTTTACAGAGTCTGGCAACGTGCAAATGGGTAGTGCAGAGGTCTTTATGAAATTGAAAGAACAATGGATTATTGCATGACTTTCTATGAAAGCATTTCAATGGAAAGAGGAAAAATTTGTTAAATTAAATGTTACTAAGTCAAAGCTCAACTGCAGTGCACAAGCCTAGAATAATCAAATTTACTCGGAATGATTATGTGCAGCTCTGTAGCTTTGGCAGCATTTTTGGCAGCATTTCCAAAAAAAAGATGAGAAAGCTTGTTGGTTTGCTGATGGTGCTTTTCCGAGTTTAGCCATATGGAGCTCCAGAACTGCTGCTCCAGTATCACCTGTTTGGCAAGAAGGCCCTTAGTGAAATGTCCAGGCTAAAATTGGTTGGGAAAAGCATTGCCAACTATCAAGAAGCTTCCTTTAGAGCAACCTGGTGCAATACTGCCAATCTTAATCAGAAAGGCACAATAAATCTCATTTGGCACAAAAGTTAAATTCTGATAGGTAATGTGTGCATCAACCAAATAGCAAGAAATCCATAAAGCGTTTCTGAGCCCACATGTGTTTCTTTTACAACATCATGTAATGACTCCAACAGCGTTTAATAACTGTTAATCAATAGATTGTTTTTAAAAGAGCAATTTGTCAAGGCCACCTGTACAGCGATAGACTTGATGGCATCTTGTAAATCCATCACCTAGTGCACCCAGCTTCTTATCCTTCTCCAATATAGCTTAACACTGCATCACATAACCAAGAATGAAACAAAACATGAATAAAATTGTATGCTTGCAACCAGTGTTGCCATAAAGCCTGCTATGCATTACTGGTCATGATGGTACACCACAAATGTGGTCTAGCCATTCAGTTGCTAATGCACCTTTTATGTACATTTCTGTGTTGTCTGGTACCACAGTTGTATCATAACAAACATGGCCATTCAATCAACAATGTGTGTGGCACCTTTGCTTGCATGAAGCACTTTTTTTTTTTTTGCATTATGTCTACCAACAAAAATACTTACTCGGGCACAATTTTGTAGATTCAATACTCACAACTTCACTAATGCACATCTTCTTAACAACAGTCTACTGTAGCCTTTCTCCAAAGTGCATGCTCATTGTGTAATTTATCAGTAATAGAGTGTTACGATTCAAGGAAATAAAGTGGAAGAAGAGAAGAAAGCATGGGACAGAATAAGAAGAAAATACTCCAGGCACGTGGCATAAAGTGGTGAATGGACGAGGGCCACACAGAGTTGAGCTTGCCAATCATGGTTATGCGCGTCGAAGAAGTTATAAAGGAAATGGCATAAGGACACGTAGGGAGGAGGATCAAAAGGAAGGAGCCCCAGGCACGATCTGGGACGGTGAAGAGGGAGGTGGCCTGGAGTACGAATCTGAACTGTGTTTCATGGAAGCAGCAGTCCTGTGGAGATCATAACTCAGCTTCTGCGGCTACTATGCATAAACTGAGCTTGTGCAACTGAGTACCACAGCAACGACCTGATGGCACCTTCACCATGAGGATGTGCCTGAGCTCCTACGGCTACACTCCACAGGCCTAGCAGAGAGGTCTGAGCTATGCAGGCACTGCGACCTGATGTCACTGCCACCTTAGGGCCAGGCTAGTCACCTTGACGTCAGAACCAGCAACACCATATCCCTCGCCACAAAACGCTATGGCTTCGACAAACTGGTTGTAAATATAATCGGACTTTCTTACTATTGTTCTTTCCATTATTCCTAACTTAAAAATTGTAGTGTGTGTGTAGCGTGTAACTTGTAGCATGTTTGGGCTTTGTTAAGCTCATGTAGAGGGCTTTCCTAGTGTGTTAACTTATGTTTTGAGTATCAATGGATAAAGGCTTTTCATTTCTCAAAAGTTCCTACGTCATGCATTCAACCTAAAGACCACAACATAGAGTTATCTCGGACAACCATATATTCAACTGCATTACAAGAAAATTTTAAATCTGCAAGAGAATCTACAGGAGCATTAATTTTATCTTAACTAGACTAAACAAATGTTATCGCAGCAGGGTTTCTCGAGTGGCTCGGTCACAATTTTAATCATAACTCAAATGAAGCCAATAGAAGAAGGCTCACCTTCCCGTACACCTGTATCAATCCGCACTTGCTCTGAAGTGGCTGGTGTGCGAAGGAACACAAGAGAGCCGGCACCCGGCATGAAGTTGTTGTCCGGGTCCTCAGCATAGATACGTGCCTCAAATGCATGGCCGTGCACCCGCAGCTGCTCCTGACGCAGTGGCAGTGGCTCCCCTTGGGCCACCTGCATGTGCAGATTGCAAACAGCACGCTACTTAGTGAGGCCCTACAACACCTTTCCTTCAGAACTGAGAACACGCAGACGTCACTGCAATGGCTTTCAATTATTATATTGCTGCAATAACTTTCGAGAAGGACCTAAAAAGAACAGATATAAAGAGTGCAATGTTTACTTTCCCCGTTCTCCCTCTACTGAATGCTTCCTCTCAGCTGGGGCAGTGCCAATAGCAATGCCTCTTTCTTTTAATGTGATTAGGATTCTTAGGAAACTTTACCTATTTTCCGGTTTGTCCATTTGCATCGAACCTCTTCCGCTCCAACTTGGGTCACTGGGTACATGCCACTCTTCAATGAGCCTCTTTCACGCCACCTTGGGTCATAGGGTAGTCCATGATCTAATGAATGGAGCCATTGGACTACTGTGCTTCCCTTTTTCCTTACACACCAATATGGCTCACTGGGCGTGTGCCGTTCTTCAGTGAACCTCTTTCACGTCAACTTGGGTCATACGGTAGTCCATGGTCTAATGGGTAGGGCATTGGACTGCTGTGCTTCCCTTTTTCCCTTTCACGCCAATTTGGGTCACTGAGTATGGGGCACGAGGTGTGTGCTGCTTTTCAATGAACATCTTGCATGCCAACTTTGCTCGCTGGGTATGTGCCACTACTCAATGACAAAAGAAATCTGTTAAACTATCTCTAGTGCTGGGTGGAATCGAATTCGTATATATTTAGACAATCTTGTCTGAATTCAGACATGTGTCATGCGCGGACTTCGTGACGGCACCATTAGATGGTGCAGCGTGCCCAGATGGAAGCACTAGAGAGGAGCGTAACTGCAGCACCGACCTCATCAGTGACGCGTTTTGGTGGTGGCAATACCATGTGTCGCTACATTGCTTCAACGCTATTAACGTCGACAGATATCCTGAGACAGTTTCTGGAGGAATGTTTTCTTCTTTCCACAGTGCACTTATAAAAACCCTTCAAGGCCGGCATCTGTTAAATGTACTCAAGAGTGACAAAGGAGTGATGTCAAGATGAGTGGTAAGCCATTAACAACCACCGCTTCCTCCTTTTCTATAAGATTGGAGGGGTGTACAAGAAGGCTGGGGGGGGCTTCTGTAATTAGCTCTTGTTGCTGAATTGCACAGCCTTTATTGAAGGCAATAGCAGGGCCTACAGTAATTTACCTTTTGATAAGCACATGCTAGGAAATGTAGACAATACTTGCTGGGTACAGTGGCATATAAATATATCTAAAACATTTTACTGTTATTGTTCTTTTGTGCATATATTTATTTTTCGAAATAAATAAGGCACAAGTGGTACACATATAAATGTGGCTTCCTCCCGAATCAAGTCTAGTTGCAAGTCAAGAGGTGCACTGCCTGGTCCTTTCTGTGCATGCTTGGTATAATGCTGTGTCCTTAGTAGAAAGACTCATGAAGGTTAGGTACTTTCACAAGGTGCAGATGCTAGATGTATGGCTACAGCATGGTCAGCTCTGGTTGGATATACAATACTTTCACAAGTTACAGATGCTAGATGTATGGCGACAGAATGGTCAGCTCTGGTTGGATGTCCCAAAGGTTCTGTTTGACAGCGTAGCTCATGACAAATTGGTAACAAAGGACTTTTATTTCATTCTCAGCACCGAACTCCACTTGTCTGCCCCTGTGGCACTGTTGTTCCAGTGGCCAGAAAGCTGGATACAAAACACTGCTTGCAACTCTGCTCCCACAGAGAGCAAGCAGAGTTGAACGTGCCAGAGATTTAGCGCCGTGCTGAAGGAACAACTTGACTTGTGGACTTGTTTGATGTAAGACTGCTTGCTTGCTTGATGATGCTGCAATGTAAGACGTCTCCCGAGTGCTTTCTTCAGGGTGTGAAATGATCCTCGCAAACCTACAAAGAATGTTATCTCCGGCGTGCATTCGCCGCCACCTTGTGACATCACAGCTACAGTGCTACAGCCTTGACTTGTTCTAGGTGGTGTTGGACCGAGCCACCATCCTCATTTCACCCTCACATGCTTGGACTCACACTCACAGCATACGGCCACAATGTTATCACACTTGGACTTTATAAGGAACATCACGGCAACGGTGATGAACTAAATGTGCCTGGAGTGTTCATTAATTGCTATTGCAATAAAAAGCTAATATACACGTAGCTGACGTACCCTACAATAGACATACAGAGTAGCTTTTTAGGCAGTTTATGTATCGTATGCACACGTAAGTAATGCGACCACGAATATAATGCGAGCGGGGACTTTCGGTCTTTCCAAAAAATATACAGTCGAATCTCGTTAATTCGAACACGCTTAATTCGAACTTCCGGTGTATTCGAACTGACACTGTGGTCCCGTTAAAGTTATGTGTATTCCAATGGGCAAAAACACACGGTAATTCGAATACGCAAACATTTGCGATGGTTAATTCGAACATATCACAATGGTTAATTCGAACATATTCAGACAATGCTCTCAGCAGAGCGCCAAATCATACGGCGGCACCTCCGACCAGCATTGCTTAGACCCCGCCATAGAGCAAAAGCTCGGGAGAGACCCCTCAGCTACAGTTGCCTCAGTGTCGCGCGCGAGGCAATAAAATTTTTTTTAATGCGGCGGACATTTTACCCTCTCTCAAATGGCAAGGTCGCCGTTTCTGCGTCGCGCCGGAACACGCCTGTACATGCCGACTTCTCAGCCACGCGGAGGAAATGGCAGTGAACCCTTCTCCTTTATGCTTCCTCTATTTTCTGGTAACGTGTTGACCTTGAACGCTGCGGCTGCGGCGCAGAGGGAAGCAGCGGCGGGGGCCCAGTCCAGTCAACAAAACTGCCCATGCCGGCCAACGCTCGCTTCCTGATAACGGCAGAAAACAAAACTTCAGGGAGCGGGCTAAGCAGGCACGGCGGTGGGCACGCACAGACACAGTCGAAGGTGAGGGCGCAATGAGGGAGTTGAGAGGGAGGGCGAGGGGAGCCACCGAAGCGGTGGAGCTGCCGAGGCCAAATCCGCTTCCCTGCCATCCTCCTTCCTCACTTTCGACAGTTTCCGCGTGCGCCCGTCACCGTGCCGGCGCCGCCGCTCTCGGCGGTCCAGCGCCAGTAGCCCGCTCCCTGAAGTTTGGTTTTCTGCCGTTATCGGTAAGCAAGCGTTGCCGGCGTGGGCAGTTTCGTCGTCCTCGCTCACTGTGCGCTTGCGCACCGCGATATTTCACGACTCGCACCATTCATACAACGTACTATGGTGCACGAATACTTTAATTAAGTCCTCCTTTTAATTCGAACGTCTTTTAATTTGAACTAATTTTCGGACCCCTTCGAGTTCGAATTATCTAGATTCGACTGTATATACAGGGTGTTTCAACGAACACTTTCAAAATTTATTTAAGGTTGCCTGTGGCAGATAGCCGAATTCTAGTTAATGAGATGGTCTACTCGAAGAGGCAGACGTTATCTGCACAAAAAATTGAAATGTATAATTGACTAATTACCAGAAATTCCCTAATTAAGGTTTAAATAATTACCTGATGGCCCATATTGCAATTTACAAATTGTAGCCGTGGAGTTCTCAAGGCGGATCCACTTGAAATTAATTTTCAAGATGACACCAGTTTCGAGATATCAATTCCCGAACTTTGCGGAGAAATGCATTGGCGTTCCAGTTAATTTTGTGCTTCAATGCATAAAGCGACGTTTTGTTAAGAAACTAACTGGAACAGGGAGGTCTCGGGAACCTAAATATTCCATTACCTTGACATGGTCAAAAAATCGCCAGATTCTCTGTATTTTCTGTTTCCTTCAAAGTTTGTGTCTTAAATTCTGATAGTGAAATGTATTCTGGCATGTTCTTATTCTTTTTTTTTTTTTAGTTTTTAGACCTCGCATAATGTTGGCAATATTAGTCGGTGTAATTCTGGTTCCTTCTGCTGCATGACTTGCGAAGGGGGCCCGAACCTCTGTCAAGTGAATTAATTTTCACCTTTAGTTCCGACTTTCCTGTATTCAAGATGAAAATAAGTTCAATTCAATCTAGTAGCACAGCCTTCACACCAAAATGTTAAAACGATGGCCACTTGTCTGTTGTACTCAGTAGACGGAAGGAAATGCTTGGAGGAGTGAGACTAGACTCGTCCTTGGCACGGAAAGGGTTAAGGGCTGTACACACACAGAAGACCTGTCGAGATGTCACCAGCCCATGAGACCAACTCCTTGTCACCCTCTGACACTGGCAACAGAGTGACTATGTTACCACTTTCAGCTTTGAAACAAAACATTGCTGCTTACATTTCCCATAAGGCAATCATTGCAAGCGTCTGCCACGCTACAGCTCCTCCTAACCTTGTTGAGGCTGAAATTACTGTTGCAGAATGCACATGCATGTGATATACACTCCCTGTTGCCTCCCACATGCGAATACTGCTTCACAAAGGCTGGCTGTAAAATTCAGCATCATTAGCAGGAAGGAGGCTGTATTCGCACCTTGATCTGCCACTCGACGAGGTCAGTGCCCGTGATCATCTCAGTGATGGGGTGCTCCACCTGAAGCCGCGTGTTCATCTCCATAAAGTAGAAGCGCTGCTCGGAGTCCATGATGAATTCAACTGTGCCAGCACCCACGTAATTGACTGCCTGCGCTGCTCGGACGGCTGCTTCACCAAGCAGCCGACGGGTTTCCTCGGTCACACCGGGCTGCAGGTACACAATCGCAGCGCCATTACGCTTCATCTCACAATGACAGTGAACATGAATGCTTAGTGGAAAAAGAAAAAAAAAAAACAAGTGCTAAGCGACAATACATATACACCTCCCTCACACATAAACTGTGATTTGCTGGACATTTATTTGATTCCGCAACAAATATGACAGCTGGTATAACCTGCACTATGTTTTATACCTATTTTTAAACCAGAAACCAGGGCTGCACAACTCAAACCAAGCGAAGACCAAAGCCAACATCACTGGGAGCCAAATAGACCGCACTTCAGTGGGAAAGGTTGCATCTTTTCGTTGTGAAAATGTTGTCTATTTGGTGTAACTTCTTGCTGTCTTCAGTGCGTCTTCTAATGTCACAATGGTTGCAAGGTGCCGGAAAAATTAAGAGCCTCAGTCAACTTCATCGGCAGCCTATTTTTGAGGGGAAACTAGCAAGAAAGTGCTTTTTGATGGCAGATGCCAGTGCCACGATAATGACAGAATGAGGCAGCTGACAGCTGTGTGAATGAGGCCTTAGAATGGGCGAGAAGTGGCAATATTGTGAACTGTGTGCAGCATGTGCACCAAATTTTTGGAAAACGTGAACAGCCAACTTGCCACTATCACATACAACACTGACCCCACCATCTTGAAGTCCAAGGTGCAAAAACATTTACTGGAACTTTGTTAAGGCTCGTTGGTGATCTAGCTGATCATAATTCATAGTGAACGAATAACAGCGCAAACTGACAAGCACAAGGCAAGAAGGTGTGTGCCACCCTCTCGTCTCGTCCCCGTCACTTCACGCTGTTATTCGTACTGCAACTGATCCCTGCATAACATGAGTGTAGATTCATTACTGTTATTATTATTTTTTTATGTTAAGAACTGCTCAGTTGACTTTCTGGGTGAATTTGTGAGCGAATTAAATGAATCTCGAACTTTAACGACCCATTTCCTGCTTCCAAATCACTGCTAAGGAATTACCAGTGCTCCTCCCTAACTGTGCCCAAGAAGCCTGTCTCTTGTCTATGTTGTGTAACAAATTGCCACCTAGTCTTCTCTCCAACTTGTGCGCTATGCAGTAGTTTTACCTATACTTTCCTCACACATACCTTTGGTTGGCAAAACTTGCCAAGAGCCACTGAACACCATGACACCATACTGGTCAGTGCATGAGGAAGCTACCAGGTGAAGATAAGCAATTCTGCAAGCATGAGATTGGTTTGCCTAAATTACCAGCTGAGCATGGACATATTGCTGACTACATCGTACCAAAGTAATGAAATTGTCACAGTGGTAATGACTTCGCAACACATTTCCCAATTCGTCTGAGAAGCTGTGGACAGGGCCACCTGCCCACTTGACCAGCTAGCATCAATGAATCAATATGTTGCAGTACACACACTACATCTACATTGTGCCCACTGATACATGTATGCAAGCACTGTGCTTCCTATATAAATTACCCTCCTGACTTTGTCAACATTAGCGTTTCTGCAGATTTAACTCTTGCACGTCTTTTTTATGCTAGCCGTCTTCACCAGCACTGGCTGCAATGGCTTCGTGGCTACGGTGCTCTGCTAAAAATAACTGAAAGTTCAGTCAGTTGACTGCTAATCAGCACAATGTTACAGGGCCAATTCCTGGCCATTGGAGCCATATTTTAGTGTGATGAAATGCAAAAATAAACTGTGTACTCAGATTCAGATGTACTTAAAGAACCTCAAACAGCTAAAGTCCAAATTTCTCCCCTATGGCGATTTTGATAGCCCAGGTATGGCTTGGGACACCTATCAATCAATCTATTCACCAGTCTCAGTAACAGACACACACCTACAAAATATTCTTTGCTAATTTCTAACCACAAAAAACAACAGCAAAGTGCTCACAGCAGGGGCTTCCTCGATGACTTTCTGATGCCTCCGCTGCACACTGCAGTCTCGCTCAAAAAGGTACACATAGTTGCCAGTGCTGGTCTCCAAACACTTGCACCTCCACATGCCTGCACAAGAGCAGTGTAGATGTTCTTGTAATAGATATTAATTCTCATGTTTCACTGACTCATGCAAATACTGCATCAAAGGTAGACATTCATCCTCATTATTTCTGAAAATGACTTCTCAAAACTTTTTTTTTTTTTTACTGCCGTCCAGTCTCAAGGGCCATAAAGAAAAACAGAAAAACACAGAAAAACGAGGTCGGACTGATAAATTAGACCTCCGTCTGCCTTCTTTTTTTTTTTTTTCTGCCAGAAAAAAGTTGACACTCGCAGAATAAATTAATGAAGGTAGGGCATTACTTTTTGAGGCTTTGTGCCGAAATAGCGATGCCCATGATATCAATCTGTTTTCATGAAATTATCTGGTATTTCCATACCTCCATGCCCTTCAATGTCAAAAAAGTTGCCAAGTTGAGCCTTTGCTCACTCTCCAAGACGTTCTAGTCCTTTAATGATAAACAATCTAGTGCCTAACCAGATGATGTCAAAATCTATTTCAAAGCAGCATCACCTCCTGTTTTTCATCTTAGTATCTTTTCTGGCTTACCAATCCTCCGTTGATAATGAAGCCAAGCCATGCAGACCACCCTGAGGGCAACCTACCAATAAAGCCTAGCCTAGCATTAGGGTCCCTTTATAAAAAATGGAAGGTACGCTCTCAAGCCACCTTGCTGCATGGACTTTCAATCAAAATGCCTGTCGGGTAGAGCAACCCTATGTGTGTGAGGGTGAGAGGCTGGAGTAAACCAAGTTTGTTGGTAAAATCATTCCCAAGGGCACTAGCATGCAGGAACAACCAAAATTGATTCCCACATAAATGCCCTGCACATCAAAGCATAACCCTAATGTCCCTTGCCTGCGTGACACTGTCACTGATCTGTGAAGCCAAAGGCCCCAGTGACATTGTGTTGACCTCAACCACTGCCTCCATCCAACATTGCTGCTAGAATGCCTGTACTTCGGATGACGCCTGAATGTTGCTGCAGTGGAGAACCTATTACAGACAAATGCCTTAACAACAAAGTGCTCGGGGCCTCCAAAATTCTTCGTTATACAAACAACTTCCTCGTAAATACTTCCAACAGAGCACAACAGAGCATGCTAAGCACATTCAACAAAAGAAAACCTTTATGTAAGATGAATTAAAACGAAAGTTAGTGAAGTAAGTCGCTAATACATACCTAACAACCTAGCAACATAAAAATTCGGGAGACCGCCACGCGAGGATGGGGGGGGGGGGGTCCAAAAAATTTTAAACCTCCCCCCCCCCCCACACACAGTTGTTTTTTTCAGCCATGCAAAACGCTCACATCACAGGCGCCACATGATACAGAATCCATACTTGTCACCTTTCCGCAAAGTGACAAAGCACGTAAACTAAGTTGTGTAATATCTCGGAAATACTTGCAAGTAGTTGGCTTTTGAAAGCGCCAACGATTGTTCCAACTAAACTCAGGGAAACACAAAGAGTTGTTCGACGTTCCGCACTTCACTCGAGGATCCAACAAAGCCAACTGAAGTCTAGGCACCCACGGTCATTTAACGACTAGATTGCTAAAGATGTGAGAACCAGCCTGAGGTGAGCCAATCCGGCAAATCCAATATGGCAGCGCCCGTCGGTTGCTCTCATTCGTGGTGGTGCCGGCAGCCGCTACTTCGATTCAATGTCCATGCTAGTGACTAACTGCTCCCACGCTGATTTCCCACATGATTATATTCTAGAGTGTAATAAGATTATAGTGATAAGGCGTAAAAAAAAAAAACTGTCAGCCCTTCCACTGGGGTGGAGATGGAAGACCAGCGAAGCTGTACTATGGTGGGAATTATGTATTTCCAATTATGACTATTAAGATCTAATCGTGTAATTGGTTATTTGAACTATTACAGAATGAGAAATATATATGATCCGGTATACCACGATAGGGTGTACGGCAAAGGTTGGCACATTCTTCATAAACACGTCACCAACGCCGCACGCGTTCGCACCGAACACGGGCAAAACGCCGCCGCCGTCGACAACAGTTCTGCGCATTGTTTGTGTGACCGCGCACAACCATTGTCAAAACGCTGCCATGCGCAAGCGTGCCAGCAGCAGCTAGCGAAGGTTCATGCGGTCTATCGCTTCAACGGAAACTGAGCGGTGAAAGCACAGCGCATACAAAGGCAGCAGCCGTGTTGCAGATCGCTTTCAAGATACGGTGTGCACGACCACCCGGTGCCGCGCAAAGTACAAGTTGCTCGCAGAGCAGAAGCCGCAACCCCTCCCTCCCGCGCTACCTTCCCGCTGTCCTCCTTCTACGTGGGAGATTGAGTCGCCAATTCCCCTTGCGCCCGGTCGCAAGATACGCATTTGGTGGCACAGCTAAACGTCGCCTGCCTCCCTCCCTCCCTCCCTCCCTCCCTCCCTCCCACGGCCTTTCGCGCGACGGAAGAAGTGGCATTTGCTCTCCACCGTGCGTTCGCTCCTCGTGAAAGCGCGCGTCCCTTACGCGCTTTCACTCACACATACAGCATACGGCCAATGAGTTTTTTTCTACATCCAGAATGCGACCATCGAAGACTGAGCCCTTAACAGCGTCGCTGTAAAAAAAAAATGCTGTGCTGTGGCGGCCACTTTCCGGGAGGTTTCAGGTCGGGTCCATACAATCGGGAATGCGATGAAAATTCGGGAGGCTCCTGGACAATTCGGGAGAGTTGGCAGGCATGCTAATAATTTTGTGCGCTTTGTCTGACAAAATGTGCAACTGCATTCAGCCTTACTGCATCGCGGTTCACAGCATGCTCCACAGCAAAACGTAGAAGCTACATATGGTAAAGCTGAGATCATCGAATGCCACTATCACATCCCTTGGTGTCAAAATTTTTGGTTGACTTACACAAACTTCATCACTTTCGTGTTCATTGACATTTGCGCCCTTTTCGCCATGGATGGCTTTGAAGATGTCGTCAGTTATTATTACACCATCACGCCATCACCAACTGCAATGTATTCATCAGCCGTCGCCACCACTGATGTGTTACAAGAACCAGCCTACGAGTTGAGCGATTCCTGGAGCAGTCCAGCAGATACTTCTGACACTGGCACATTCGTCAAGTGCATCGCTAGTGCTGCCGTTAGCGTTACCGCAGAGCACACCTCGATGACGTCTGCAAAGGGCAGTCAGTCTCGGCACCACTACGTGAGGTTTGCTGGTAAAGCAACGCATTAGCTGTTGCAGCTGCCTAAATTTCTTCGTTGTACAGGCAAATTCGTCGTAGTGGTCTTCGTTGTAGAGGCGTTCACAATATGTATGAGCGATAAGAATTCAGCCGGGACATAATTAATCCTTAGTTATACAGGGAATTTTTCGGTATAGGTGTTTGTTGTACCGGCATTCGACTGTATATACAGTGTAGACCGCTTATAACGTAAGTCGCCGGAGTCGCGAATATCCGCACTATAAGCAGTACCGCACTATAACCAAAGCAACAATTTTCAAGGCCCGCACATATGCAAAACATGTGCACCGAGCCGCCACGCGTATGCGACAGTCGAGGAATGCGGCTAGAACGTTTGCATTCAATTTACAGTCGAATCTCGTTAATTCGAACCAAATCACGCGGCGGCGCCTCCGACCGGCATTGCTCCGGCACCGCTATAGAGTAAAATCTTAGGGGAGACCCCTCAATATCACGCGCGAACAAAAAAAAAAAGAACGAAAAAAAAAATGCGGGGGACATTTCACCCTCTCTCAAATGGCAAGGTCGCCGATTCTGCGTTGCGCCGGAACATGCGTGTACGTGCCGACGTCTCAGCAACGCTACCGTAGCCACGCGTAGAAAATGGCAGTGAACCCTTCTTTCTCCTTTATGCTTCCTCTACTTTCTAGTCACTTGTTGACCTTGCACGCTGCGGCTACGGCGCAGAGGGAAGCAGCGGCGCTGTCCCAGGCAGGCCAACGAAACTACCCACGCCGGCAAACGCCCGCTTCCCGATAACGGCAGCAAATGAAACTTCGGGGAGCTGGCGCCGGGCCAGCTGTAGCGGCGGCGCCTGCACGGCGGCGGGCGCGCACGGCGACAGTCGAAAGTGAGGGAGCCACGAGGGAGGGCGAGGGGAGCCACCGAAGCGGCGGAGTTGCCAAGGCGAAATCCGCTTCTCTGCCGCCCTCCTCCCTCAAATTCCACGGTCTCCGCGTGCGCCCTTTGCCGTGCCGTGCCGGCGCCGCCCGCTCGCTGAAGTTTCGTTTACTGCCGTTATCGTGAAGCGAGCGTTGGCCGTTTCGTGGCCCTCGCTCGCTATGCGTGCCGTGATATTTAACGACTCGACTCGCACTCAAGATTCTGGTTTCAGCCTCACTGGCTGTTTGTTCGCACCACGTCCTCCACTTCGTCTCTTTCTTCCTCGATCACTCCTTGGGGCGCCCGTTTGAGGAGAGCGTTCGCCGTCTCCGCTGACTTCCGTACTCCCAGGCAGCCGCACTGTAACCGGTATTTCGTTTCCCGCAACTGCACTATAAGCGATACGTGTATACATGGAGTGCTATGGGAAAATTAACGGGAGTCCGAAAAGACCGCACTATATCCGGTCCTGCACTATTAGCGGTTACGTTACAAGTGGTCTATACTGTACTGATTTACGGGAGTTGAAGGAAAAGAAAGTCGTAAATAATGGAATTGAAAGCTTTAAAAAAAAACATTAAGGACTGACTCAACAATATTACCTCCATCAATGTCTGTCTCATGTTATCCATCAGAGGAATTACAGCTGGGTTAGTTGAATATCAAGAATGGAAACCAAATTGCCTAGGCGTCAATGAGTCAATGTGTTTCTTCAGAAATGAAGTAACCCGAGTTTCAATTAGCTTTTCTATACCCTTAAAAAAATATGTCACGATTGCGGTGAGTCTATAATTAGCCATATCAGTCCCATCTCTCATTTTAAATATATTGTAACACATGAAATGGGTTTAGTATTTAGAAGACGATAGATGGTTAGCATAGTGCAAGGTACGAGACGGCTAAAAACTGCGCGTAAAACCACGATGACACAAGAAATGAGAACGCGCATCATGAAGTGCTGATCATTTCTTCTGTCATCGGGGTATTATGCTCTGGTTTTACCCTTTACCATCTTAAATCAACTAGCCCAGCGATGCACGAATCTGTGTTCTACTTTCTCTGCTTTCGGCTCCGCTGTGTAACTTGACAATATTATTTTACTATTTAACTCTTTTGAAAATGCAGCAGTTCAAAAGAATAGGTTGATTACGTATGTGTGCCAGATAAATTATTGTTGCTTTTTTAATATCGCTAGCAAGGAGGTTACCCAAGCTAGCACTAACAACTTTAGGGTTGAGGACGATAGGCGTAACTTCAGTAGATGTAGTAGGGGAAATGAAAAATGGGCGGGATACTAGACATTGGTAATGATCATAAACTAAATACTTTGCTGGTGGGGTGGAGAAAAAAACAATTAAAGCATCAGCAAATATCAACGAGCATCACCAACAGGAATAAGCATTTCTATTATACGCCGTTTAATTTCCAGTACTTTGTGTTAGACTGTTTAGAAATTCATTAATAATGCACGATCATTTGTAAGTACAGTATTATGGATTCCTGCATTCATAGTATTGCTTCTTTACAGTATTTAATAATGCTGCGTGGGTACTGCAGTATCTTTTATATCTTATTTTCAAGAATTGTAAGGTTGGTTTTTTAGTTTTTCTGTAAAGGCTATCCCTGGTTTTGAAACTTCATAGAATGCGAAAGAAACCAAGGACAGCCAGGGTTATTAATTAGTTATGTGCAAAAAAAGTTCCGTTTCGCTAGAAAGGTGAAGCATCAATTGCGAGAGCAAATTATTACAGACAGCTATACGAAGTATAGTAGCCTTATCGGATGCAGATACTTTTGCTTATTAACTAAATTAAAAGCGTGGCGTCACATGCACACCGACAAATATGAACTCGATGAGCGCGGATATTCGTCATCAAAATGCTGGCACGAACAAGAGCGGCTGCAGCTTCGAGCGAATTGACCTTAGTGCTGCCTCTCGCTTCAACGCGAACTAAGGTGCAAGACCACAGCGCACAAGGAGCTATCAGCCCTGGGCGTGCCTAGACGCTGTGCCCATCGCAGATCACTTTCACGATAGGGCCCTCGCAACCGCGCTCACCCATGCCAAACACAGCCACTGCTGGAGCAGCCACCATCTTTCTCGTGTCCAATATGAAAATGTGAGCTATTGCTTAACAATGTCACTTCTTCCTTGTAATTTTGTCTGCCTGCATCATCTCTCTTGTCCCTATCTTGCAACTTGCAGCTTTCACTATGCAGCTCACCGACACAGTAGTATTGGTATGCATAAAACTACAAAATGTGGCTAATGGACAGATGCTGCTGCCTCTTCTCTCCCTGGTTGCTACTTATATGATCTCTTGAATGCAGTTCTGAGCATGCTTTCAACGCACTTATAAGCAAACAGAATTTATAATGAGGAATATAAGTGCTAGGATAAAAACCAGTTCATTCATTTGTGGTTCTGTTACTGTAATCATGTGAATATGATACTTTCTGGTCATGTTACAGAAAAACGGGGTTGCCTTTCATTATATGTACATTACTTTTTTTTTCAATTTATAAAAGTCTTTCTCTCTCTCTGGTACTGCTGCACTGCCTACTCATGCACCATACATGTTCTAAAAGCAAAAAAAAAAAAAAAAAAAAAAAACAGCAGCAAACCTTGGGTCAGCCACGAATTTCTCTATGAGCATGGCATCGTCGCCGAAGGACTTCATGGCCTCACGTTTTGCCGACTCAAGTTGTGAGTCGAATTCATCTTCGTTCATCACAATCCGCATGCCCTGCATGGAAAATTTGCAAGCGATTGGTAGCCATACAAGTTTGTTGGCGGGATAGCTTATGACAACAACTCAAATAGTCAAGAAGGAATCATCTCTACGTTCCAGTTTTTTTTTTTTTTTTTTCCTCACTCAAATTCAGTTTACCAACTGCTACAAAAATGTATCTGTAAATGCTGATCCCCTGTTGGCAGTCAGCACTGTTTCAGGCAGCGCAGTACTCCATGTGCCCGCTACGCTGACTGGCTCACTTGTGTGCAGTAAGGCTAGCTAATACAATGCATTTATTGCACCTGTCACCAAACAAATGTGAAAGGCTATAATGTTTATGTGCTGGTGCACAAAATAACAAATTTCTCAGTCACACCAGTACCTCAACACCATGACAGTGGGGTGAATCTCTGAGCACTGACCTTGCCCCCACCACCTCGCACTGCCTTGGCCATGACGGGGAACCCAATGCGGCGTGCTTCCTCCTTGAGTCGTGTTTCTGACTGCTCCTCACCGTGGTAGCCCTCAATGATGGGCACTTTGGCTGCCGACATGATGGCCTTGGATGTACTGCAACACAGTGGTGTGCTCCATCAAGCCCTGCCTGACATAATTAGCTGGCATACTAACCACAGGTGGTGTGCGGTCATTCCTGACTCGCAACAGCCCTTTGCAAATCTTATTTAGTTCACTACTAGAATGCTTTCAGAATAAAGCTCTATTTGTGGCTATAATGCCAATTTTGAGCAGTGACAAAAAAAATCATATTACAGTAGAACCTCGCTGTTACGTTCCCGGGTGCTGCGTTTTCCCGGCTGTTACGTCGTTTTCGGCCGGTACCGGCACAGCTCCCATAGAACCCAATGCATTGGTAACCCCGCTGTTACGTCGCAACTGTGGGACCGTTCCCGCATCATACGTTGCGAACTGCCACACCGCGCCGGCCCGAGCGGCCATTTTGACTTTTCATGTCGCTTGGCTTGGTTGCTTGACAAAGGCATTGGCCGTCCAAAGTGCTGGGGGTGACATTTATTACGTATTTTCGGTTTCCGCCAGCAAAAGTATGGCCTTTGATATCCACTTTTGCTATCTAAAGATGATGTCTATGACGCGTTGCGGCCCTAAAATTGGTTTTGGCTCATAGATGTTCCGTATAAAGTCCAAGGGTGATAACGCCGTCGCCGCGCGCCGTATGCTTTCTTTCGTGCGCGAGACGCAGTCGTCGGCTCCCCTCGCACGCTTTCACTCGCACATACAGCATACGTCGCCGCGCGCCGTATGCTGTATGTGTGAGTGAAAGCGTGCGAGGGGAGCCGACGACCGCGTCTCGCGCGCGAAAGAAAAGCAGGGAGGAAGCGCGCCTCCTTCCGTTGTGCTCTGGCATCATACTGCGCGGCGGCGCGCGATCCCGCGGGCCGTGTCTTGAAAGCGATCTGCGTGGGGGCAGATTCTACGCAGTGTAGGTGCGTCTGCGGCTCGTGGCTTTGTGCGTGCTGCGTGTTCTCGGCGCTCAGTTTGGGTTGAAGCGATAGACAACAGCACGAAGTTCACTTCGCTCGCTTCTGCCGCGGCGCTTAACTGCGCGTGTCCGCTCTCATCGAGTGTGATGTGTTCATGTTTGCCTCTGGGCGCTGACATCATGTTTGTTAATTAGTTAATAACCGAATGTTTACAAGTTTATACAGACTATAAAACTACTATTCTTACTTTGTATAGCTCATCGCAATCGATACTTCGGCTGTCGGGCGAAACTACTTTTTGTCGCACGTAAGAATTAAAATAATATTGTGTGCAGTTCAACACTACACCCATTTCTCAATTTTTCCTGTTTCCTGGCTCTTGCGTTTCCCAGCTCTTACGGTTTTTTTTACGGTCCTGTGAAAAACGTAACAGCGGGGTTCTACTGTATTTCAAAAACTGGTCTCACCTAACAGCCTATAACACCTTTTCATTAGTTTCCTGCTCTAAGGATACATACAAAATGTCGAATAGATCCGAGAACAAAATTACAGCTGAAACTAAACTCAAACCAGAATCTATATTTTCGGGATGTGTATGGACTTTAACTGAAAAAATAATAAGTCGCCAGTTCAGAATGTAAGGGTTCAAGCATATAGGGCAACACGGATAGTCAAAAATTGCGCTATTCACTAAAACAACACTATTTTTTCAGCTAGAACAACTCACTTGCAGATTGTCGTAACTTGCAGAATTTGTTGTGTGCAAGAATGAATACAAATACTGAGTATATGCTGGGCCTGTAGGAGATAGGCTGAGAAAGAACCTATAGTGTTTGTGTTTGGCTTTCTGTTTGATATAAAACACAGCAACCTTTTGCATCACAAGTACTGCATGTGACATGCTCAAATCCAAGACAATATGTGGTTTTGCATGTTAGTGTGTGCTCATGGCAGTGATGATTGCTGGCTGTTTCTATAATGATGTTCTTGCACTTTAATTTTTAATAAAATTTGCTTGCTTGGCAGCACAACATTGAATATTTGCACAATAACCAATGGAACACTTAATTTAGCAGGCAATTTCACCAGGAAATAACCACAAGTCCAATATGATAGGTCCAATTTCCTTAGTAGCATTCAGAATATACCTGCCAAACATGTTCATAGTGGTTCCTTTCTATTGCTCTGAACTGCGCTGAAACAGTTCGTGAACTGGTTTGGAATGCTTCCTTTGTTTTGTTCAGAAACCATGCTGAGAGATTGTCTGACAAGTTCAGAATGTTTAATCATTTAGCTTCATTTCAGGCTCAGCTTCAAAACAGGGACACATTTTGTTTTGGATTCAGTTCTAGTTTAGAAAAAATAAACTTTAGTTTTAGTTACAGTCCAAACCTTGATTCAAAACAACCCTTAGCTTCAGTTTATAATTCATTTCATCCTACCCCCGCCCCCCACCCCTGCTTTTTTTTTAACCATCAGCAACTGGCCTAATCTTACAGATGAATAGGCAGGAAAATGAGAATAAAGATTCTACAGCAAAAGCAAGGTTAAGGAAATGCACCTGCCAGAAAATCTGCTGGCCTGCAAACTACAGTTCACTCTAGCATACAGGTGAATTTTGCCGGAAACCCAAGTACTGCAGTAGGCCAAAAGGGTAGGTGCACATACACTCTGAATGGGGCAAGAGTGGTCTTGTGCCCAGGAATTACAAAATTTGGGGATAAAACAGATATGGGTTATCTTTACTTTTTTTCGCAGAAAATGATCAGGGACATGAGTAACGACAGAATGCACATACCTCTTGATGCCCATGTCGCGAATGGCCGACGCTGGGGGCCCAACGAAGATAATTCCCTCGGCAGCACAGCGCTCAGCAAACTCTGTGTTCTCTGACAGAAAGCCATATCCAGGGTGGATTGCCTGTGCACCACTGCGTTTGGCAACATCCAAAATGCGGTCCTGGCGCAAGTAGCTCTCCTGAGATGCTGCTGGCCCAATGTGGTATGCTTCATCAGCCTGCAATGGGTGTAGTCATTACGCAAGCCTCAATATGTGTATTCCATCTGAAGGAGAGGTTGAATAATGCTGCCTAAGCTAGAGTCAAAGTATGCTAAGGTGACAGCAAAGGTGACTACCAAGTCAAGCGAGACTGGCACATTGCTCCTCTATAGGAATCCGCACTAGGAACTTAAAACTAGGAGCCTGCAAAAAGTCGTTTTTAAGGCTGAATTGAATACGAATTGAATAGTGCCAGGAGCAAATCATATCAAATGGAATATTGAATATATTTTTTTCATAGTATGCAAATAATGTATGGCCTCACCATTAATATCAAACAATTTTCACATCATGGTATTCACGACATTAGAATGTTTGTCATTACACTGCAGATAATAAACCATCTTTTACTTGAAAATCATAAAGCGAGCATTAAGAAAAACTAAACAGTTTGATCGCAAACTCGGGCTCTTCGGAGCATACACAGTCATGCATTAGCATATAAAGTTTAGAAAGGCAGCCTTGTGGCCAAATAAACATCTGTGTATGCCTTCCCGGCCAAACCGGAAATGCATGCCATCTGCAGCAATTGCAGAGCGAGAAAAAAACAACAACACCATTTCACTATTTCAAATGGTAACAGCATATGCGCCACTATTGTGTCAAGTGTGTTACAATGAAGCTCATTCAGATTTAACCTGACAAGAGGACACTCCGTGCTGCATTTATAAAAACTACCAAGCAACACCAACTGCCAAATCTCATGTCTAAACAAGATTTTATTGCGATTGATCGTGGTTTTGCAGTTAAAGCCTGGCTTTTTGAGTGACGCGGCATGCTCTAGTACATTATGTCCGCTGTAGATGGGATAAAAGTTATCGCATTTTTGCTTCAATTTCATGTCCAATCGTGCACAGTCGACGACGCGAAGTATTCAAAAACTATTTAAAAATATTCAGGGGAGTATTCAGTAGGCGAGTATTCAATTCGTTATTCAAAAGTGTCAAATATTCATACACCCCTATTATAAACTGATTGCATGAAAACTTATCTGGAGAAAATCACAACTGAAGACTTATACTTCTCTTCCCAAATCCACTCATGTCAAAACTGGGGCATTTCATTGTTACTTCCTTGATCCAAACTTCTTTCTAAGAAAACTCGACGAGACTTGCTGTCTTAAATTTTCTCTTATCTTAAAATGCAACATAATCACTCTGTATCAGCAGGCACCCAGTTTTGGTCATTCCCATTTAATTCCACCTAACAAGACTCCTCTAGGACAACCAAACCTAAATTTTTATTATTCCTTTTAAGAATTTTAACTATGGTCCTTATTTTTCTTGTGCCATGTATATTCCCAACAAGACAAGTCCTCGTCAAACCCTTGGCTTCTCTAATTAACATAGCAAGGATCAGCTCCAGAAATTGGAAGATGATATCACCACTGATCTTTTGCTTCTGGTGAACCACCACCTCTGCTCTTAGTGAAAGTGATTTGTAAAGTTTAAAAAGTTTATTTCACCTGTCTAGCTTACTTCAATATTCTTTTTTTGTCTCCCTTAAAAAGAATAGTTCTGTGCTGAACATGGACAGAGATAGTCGAAGGACCCCTTAAGCATTGATGTTGAGTGCTTTCCAGGAGCTACACGATAGGCAGGGTGCAAAATCCCAGTGCCCTCTGGACACATATAGCAGACATATTATGCGATGGGGAGTGATGGTTCAAGCAAAGCAAACGCGTGACACTTAGCAATTGCTCTCCATGTGCATCATAGGCCACATGAGATTACTAAAAAACATATTATGGCAGGTAACCCATAAGCACAGACCATAATGACTGTTAGTAATGTGCAAGGCATAGATAAAGGGACAAAGACCTACAGCTTTAGGAGTACAGCTAGCCCATTTCTATTACTCTATGGGAAAAACATGCCTGATATGATGCCTAGCACATGTGTGCATTAATGAAAGACTATTCTGTAGGGCTCAGCTTCAAATTTAATTTGCTATGAATTCTTGAGCAATTGAGCTGGTCATTGGTTAAAAATTTTAAATGAAATAATCTGAACCATTTAATTGATTAATTGGACTTGTTTATTTGCATATGCCAGCTATACAAATATCAAAGCTGATGGTTTATGTAAACACAGGGTCAAACGTCTATGGAATGCAGGATCTGAGAAAAAGCAGAATATTGAAAAAATTAATTTGTGGGGTTTTACATGCTAGAACCACAATCTGATTATGAGGCATGCCGTCGTGGGGAACACTAAATTTTTACTGCCTGGGGTTCTTTAACATGCACGAAAATCTGGGTACAGGAGCGTTTTTGCATTCTACACCCATTGAAATGCAGCCATCGCGGCCAGGATAGAAGTTGTAACCTCGTGTTCAGCATCTCACCGTCATAGCCACTGAGCTACCATGGTGGGTAGCAGAATATTTCCCGAGCCTCGACTTACAGCCTCGATTTTAAATGTGCTGAGAGTACTAGTGTAGCGATACATTCTAAAAAAAGTTTACAGCCTTAGGGCGTATCTTTTCCCCAAGTAATGACCATCACCTGTCTTGCTTGCGTTTTCTTCCTTGTAAACTCTGAATTCGCTACTTTCCTGTCAAGAATGCTATGTTATGTTGATAATGCGCATGCCGTTTATGAGCTAGATGTACCAAGCACGCAGCAGTAATTAAACAAAGGAAAGCCATGCAAGATATATGATTACTGTTGAAGGACAAGATAAGCCCCAAAGGGTACAAACTTTTCTTATACCTCTGTTACACGAGCACGCAAAAACTCTTTTACACAAGCGGTCTTTTACCAAGCTGAAAGACTTTTGAATGAAGAGGTGTTGCGCAGCAGACACACGGCGCCGACGATCTCCTTTTAGTGTTTCCTTCTGGACACACTACCGAAAGCGTGGCGCTAGCGTTAGAAACAATATCAGCCCAAAAAACTTATTTATCTCAAAATATAAAGCGAAAACTTATTGTTTACATGTTTTTCAATTAAATTTAACATAAGAAACGTTAATATAAAGATTTATTATAGTAGTTTAAAGAGTGTCATCACGTGACATCCCCAGCCCGTTCGACCTGCTTACGAGAGTACAGAAGAAAATGAGCATTACTGGGATTACTACACCTTCTGTGAGACATAAAATTGTTTTTTATGATGAGCCTAGGTGACAGAAAATTACGCATTCGATTATTTTGTTTAATATATGATAATTGTTCATGCCCACTGGTTTCGAGGCTACTCCTTTTTGGCCGTAAAGGAGATCGGCGAACTCCTCTTCCAGAAAAGACCGCTTCTGAAAAAGAGATCGCTCCCTGTCGTGTGTCTGCGGGTGAAACTCTTTTTCGGGAGAAGTCTTTTTGCTCAAAAGACTTTCGAGTGCCCGTGTGACAGGGGTATTAGAGTGTAGTGTTGCACTGTTTTAATGGCTACGAGCTAAAACTGGGCTGATATTCCAACTTTTTTAGGGAGCTCACATCCCATAACCTTTTGACTCTGCCTGTACATAAACTTTGAATAAAAATTAAACTGTACTATTAGAATGCAGTTCCCTGCCAGTGGTTTTAGAAGTGGGCAGTGCTCCACGTTCGTCCCCTCATGGCACACCAGCAGGAAGGACTGGGTATTCCCTCTACTGGCTCAAAGTGCAGCACACATGGGAAGCTTTTTGTTCTGAGGAGCCGTCTTAAAACATCGTAGCTCATTCCCTTTCTTAGTACTGAGCAAGCAGAGGATGAGCATCAGAGAAAATGGATGCCTCCTCATGTGACCTCATTCATTTAACCACAATAATAAAGAAAAGTAACACTACCAAAGCATTAATTTATTAAGCAGGTGGTTAATCTATTGATTGCCCAGCCCTACTGACTGAAACAGCATTTCCTATAAAAGTGGATAACCTTATACGCTCTTAGAGCAGCGGCAGTTCTCCAGTAGGCAAAACATACTGATGCGAACCTACATGTATTAAGTAATTTCATATAAGGAAAATATGTGCAACATATTACAACAAATGACCACTTCAGGCGTAATCATGCACGGTACAAAGCCCGTAGCAGCTATTGCCATTAGACAATGCTCTGTGCTGGGCTACCCCCACAAGTAAAACTTTCACGCCAATAGAAAGCAAGCCCCCTAACTATAACTTTCCTGTCACTAAGCCAAAACTCAAGTACTGCCCTCCTTGTTCACTTAACAATAAATAAAACACAATTAGATAAGTTACATAGTGAGCAAGAACATAGGACAAGTGCCTCATCCACAGCACGTGTTGTATAACCTATGTAATCATGTCAAACCAACCAAACTGCCAACGCATCCTTACAAAACAAAACACAAGTTTAGACAAATGTGTGCTGCTACTTCTGAGAAATTGGCACGAGGTTTTCCCGTGTCACCCAAGCATTGGAACTTTTCTCTAATGTCACAGTGGGCGCAAGCACCCACTGGTAATAAAAAATACAAACAGTTATGATAAAATACTTTGACTGCACAGGGTAAAATATAGAAAAATGATTACTAGTAGATTCAGTACAGGGGCAGTTGATGGGTAAATAACGACATTAAATGCGACAGCACTTCCCACTTGAGGTACGTACGAAAGAAAAGAAACACTGACAGAATAAACATTGACATCTGAATGTGTGATTTCTTGTCAGTAATCCACATTAGTGCAGCAAAAGTATGTTAAAATCAACTAGCCTTGTTCAATGTATCACTGATAGCATATAGTAAGAAAAGTTTCATCAGGCACAAAAGAGCAATCTAAGTTATCAACCTTGAGCTATTTGTGATTACTTCTGCAACCACACTATCTACCACACAACTTTTGCAGGAAATCCCTCCTGACAACTTTTGTGTGGTATCCTTGATTTTGTGGTACGTGCGCACACATATTACATGCTGCAAGGCATTCACCCTTGAGTTGTGGCTTGTGCTACTGCTGAGACACTATGAGTGCCATAAAAAGGATAAAGGTGTAAAACAGTGCAATCAAAAAAATTAGACATTGTTGTCCACAATGTATACCAGATCTACATAAGAGTGATTGGGCATGGATCACTGACCATGGTGACATGCATGGCCTTCCGGTCGGCATCGCTGAAGACGGCCACCGAGCGGATGCCTAATTTGCGAGCAGACCGAAACACGCGGCAAGCGATCTCACCCCGGTTGGCCACGAGAATCTTCTCGATGGGTCGCCGCCGCACTGGTGCTGAAGTGCTGGCAGCTGGAATAGTGTCAAGGATGAGCAAGAACTGTAGATGATGGTTGTTATAGCTTCATGCATCTCCAAACCACCTCCCATCCACCACCACACTTTTTTTTTTTAACCGCAGAACTTCAGAGATGAAGTAAGCTTTGTTTGATTCCTCCAAATCTGTCATTTGGTTTTATATAGCTTATATACATGACCAAAGGTGGTACACAATTCTTCGGCCATTCAAATCAACCCTGATGAATAGGGTCACTTTCATAGGGACCCATAAACTAAGCCAGCAATCCCAGAGGTTGTGCTCTGCTGGATGCTACCTGCTTGCTTTTAGACAGCCAATGCTGAACTTCATGGAGCAATAGCATCAGTGAGTTCTTTTGAGCAAAAATCCAACAAATCTTGCTCAAACTATATTTTCTTTAATGTTGAAAGTAGCGTAATGAACTTCTTTATTAACAGTTGTTCAGTACAATTCACCAATAATAAAGGAGATGTGCTACAGCAAGGGTGCTGGCACTGCATTTTCAGAGTTGTGGTGCCAATCCTGTCCCGTGTTTATGTCGTCTTGACAAAGGTTTTTTTCCTGGCAAGCGTGGCACTTTGCACAAGCCGGAGCATCAATCCGTCACTCTAGCTTGACTGAATATTTCCTTACAGCATACCACCGTAACACATTTTTCTTTCCTTTCATTTACTGATCTCTCTCACATTGACTTTATAGTGCTTTTATGTGGAAACATTTATGCAGTGCGCATTGTTTCTTGCAATCATCGCTGTCACCTTGCACCAAGTGAAAGAGACCACTAGACCCTGCCACACTGTTTTTCGGCTTTTAGCTCCCAGCCCTCAATATATTTATGCACAGTGATATTGAAATAAAAGTTACTACCATGGATGCTTTTAAGTTGAAATACTTAATACAAAATTTGCCTTCGGTTTACCCTGCCCTGCAAGCAAAAACAAATGTCTTCAATGGAAAAATGGGAAAGGAAACCCTAAAACCTCGATAGGAACCAGTGTCGCTGACTGCCGGGCTCGACCACTGACATTAGACATTTGTTGCTGCGGTGGGAATAAGCAAGGAGCAACAGTAAATGACACATCAGCTCATTTAGATGGCATGATATGACAAGCTTATTATATGTCACCATTACAAACCAAAAATAAATAAATAAAAAAAAGCAAAAGAACGTTTTTTTCTGTATGTTTTGATCAGAGTGTTTGGGCAGAGCTACTATCTCACGACACTCCCTTTTTTGTGCGTGTGTGTATGTGTGATTGCAGCGCCCTTCCAACGCTCCCCCCCCCCCCCTTTTTTTTTTTTCACACATACACACCTTTTATTAGCTTGGTCTGCTATAAATGCAGTATGGTTTAGATTTTCTTTTTTTTTTTTTTTGATACTGGAGAGGTGAAGCACAAACCATCACATCTGGATTTACTGTGGAAGGTAGGCTTGAAGCTGTCTGAATTTTCTCCGAACTTTCCCAAATGCAAATACATTTATTTTATTTTATTTTATTTTTATTTTTTTGCTACAAACTAAAGGCAAAATCATGTGCTGCATTTCACTAAGAAAGGCGCTATGATCTGACCATGTAAAAGAAAATTTACGAGATCAAGGAAACCACCACATCTGCTAGGCAATTAATGCATATCACGTAACGAAACGCACAGAGATGAAAATGTCTTACACAAACGTTGACCATACAGGACACTCCAGCATCTTGTTGTCGCTTTCGAAAGGCAGACTCGGCTGGACCACGGACGAAAAAAAGAAAAGAAAGTAAGTTCGGCTTACAAGAGCGATACTTGAGCTCAGCTAGCGGGCAGGAAGAGATGGTGCAGACGCACTCATCGCAGAAATACGAAACGGATTTGCTTTTAGTGAAGATATTCCTGACAGACCGCGATAGTGTAGTGTTACAAAAACAGCGCGAAAGGTTACTTCAACAGTCACACATAGCAAGCCACTAAACAGGTCAGCCGGCGAACGTGTTGGAGAATGATCCGAGTGAGGCGACCCTCAGGCGATCGATCAGACTAGCTGAACGAAAGGGAAATGAAATGCTGTATTATAGCTTCTGGGATAACGAGTTCCACTAAAATTATTAATGTCGTTACATCTCTTATCAACTCAATGATTTCCTCTGAACTATTAAAAGACTTAGGCGAAAGCGGCTTTAGCATACGAAAGAAAAAAACTTACCTTCCAAGGAATTGCAGACGAGCCCAGCGCATGTGTGCGGCCATCGTATGTCTGTGGTTGCCTGACTGTTAAACCAAGCTCTCGCCAATCACGGCACTGTGCACGGCACGTGGTGACGTGATGGTCAGCGCGGGAAAAAGCGAGAAGGGCCGGTTTTTGAACTGGAATAGAGAAGTGGTACCACGTGTTACCATGCATGTTATGGTGCACACTTGGGCTAGCATGTCCGTAGTGAAGTTCATTTTATTTATTTTTTTTCGTCCGTAGTTTTATGCAAAGACCTGACGATCGATTCTCTGTGGATGGCCCAGAAGCGGTGTTGCGTCGAACTTGAGAGCAGGGATAGCATTTTGTAACGTGTAGTTTCATTTGCCATTGATTTATTTGCACCCTTCTACTTTATCAATGAAGGCATGAACGTCATATATAATTCGTCGCGCTCAACGATCAGAAGCTGGCAACAGAGGACAGATCGTACCTCCCGTGAAATCAAGTGTTGTGGACCCTCGCGCTGGATATTCAGCCCGGCAGAAATAAAATCGATCCCAGAGTGCCGCTTCACCTCCTGCGCTCTCTCGCGCGGCTGCATGTCCACCGGGAACTGTTTTTTAATATGTGCAGTTTTGCGTTGCATTGGAGCGCACTTAGCTCCGCTAGACATCAGGGAACAAATATGCGGCGCGTACTTCACGTCATGCGCACTCACGCAGGGACAGCGCCCAATTCAGGCTTCAGAGACCGTATTTTGTAACGACTCATTTCATTTTCCATTATTTTCTTAATTAATATACGTGACCGACCTTGTCAATAACGGCAACGATGCTTCCTCTTTGGCATTGGCAGAGTGTACGCATTGGCAATGTGCTAATGACGCAAGACGTCCAAGAAGATGCATGGCCTTCTCTCTATTGAGGCTGCGTCACTGTCCTGGATCTGCTTCTTCACTGACTAAAAGGGATAGTCTCTCTCTTTTCTCGACTTTTCCCTGCTTCGTAAAAGCACAAAACCAGTAACTTCAAGAACGCACGTACGTGCCACCGCGAACGAAGGCAGGGTTTACTCCTGTTGATTCATGACAAATGGACCCAAACTACACTGCCAGAGCTCAATATAATTAGTATCGAACATTGCACTTTTTACGATTTTCACCCCACGTTCGCTCGTAATTACTCGTAATCATCGGCGTACCGGCGCAGGCCACCGCAGGCACTGCAATTCCTTTTCAAAATGGGATCCATGCGTAGTTGACTTGAGCTCGGTTACCGCATGGCGTGGCAGTTGCACCAAGATTGCACGACGAAAAGCCACAGGTGCACTGAAAGTCGCCTGCAGTAACTACAGTAACTATAGTTCTGCACTTAGAATGTACTATAATCTATATAGCGGGTGTTTTCTTCACCATTGAAAGAAACAAGAAAGTTGCCAAAAAGTTTTGGTTTCGGACAAGTTGTCTCAAAAAATAAAAAGTTACAAAAAACTTTGTAATAATTCATCCACGCGTTAACTAATACTATTATAAGATATTAAATATGTAACAAAGCTTAATACGGGTGGCGCACGGCGCATTTTTGATGGCGATCAAGCCCAATCCTGCTCGAGGGAGCCAATCGCAGTCGAAAATTTCGATCCGGATCGGACTTGTTCGCGATCAAAAGTGGTCGTGTGACACCCATAGAGTTAGAGTGTACTAGAATAATAGAGTTAATATAACTGACTCTATTAACTCTATGGCGACACCGGTATAACGTTACATAACTGAAAAATATGTTCGGTGGTTGCGACTCTGAGCGTGCCCAAAATGTCCAGTAACATCGATATCAAGCAATGTCTCCTGTATTGGAGGTTCTTGAGCCTGTGAACGCACGTTAACATTGTTTTATTGAGTGTTTCGATTTATAATTGCTACAGAAGCACTGACAATAATGAGTGAAGAGAAAGAGACCAAAGAAGAGGTACAATTACTTGCCAAATTATTGAGTATTTCTCTTACATCGTGCTTGCGTTATCGAGCTAGCACAATTACTACCACAAAGTATTTCCTTCTCTTGTTTTCCCCGTTTAAACACATCCAACATGTTTTGCAAACACCTTGCAATAAGTAGGGATTGCATGAGTGAGCTGCTTGAGCCAAGCTCGAGCTCCGTTTTACCTGAACCTTTATGCGACGAACTGCCCCAGATTGTTCGTGTCGCGATCGTGTCGCTTCGCGAATTGCTCTTATCTGCGCTTGTTTGTGTTTGACAGGCCGCACAGGAATTCCGGATAGACCCGGAATCTGAGCTCCGCTTTGAAGTAGAAGGAAAAGAGAAGGTCACCGTTGAGGTAACGAAGTTTTGTTTGAACTGGCGGGACTTCACGCAAGCAGTGCCACAACTGGACTTGTTTGTTTTTCGTTCGTTAGCTGAAGTCTGGCCTTGCTGAAATATTTGGCGTTGAGCTGGTGAAGAATAAGAAGTTTACATTTGGACCTGGAGCCAAAGTTGCAGTTTTCACGTGGCATGGGTGCACGCTGGAGATATCCTTTCTGTGTGTGTATACGCGTGTGTAAACACGGCGGACCCAGTTCGGGGTGTCGCAACAAGTTTTTCAGTTACAACTGTGAGACGATGTGCGCAGACCTTTGGGGTGCTGTTATGTTGCAATTAAGTTACTCCTTTCTTCAAGAAAATTGCTTTCGCATTTGTTGTTTATGTGTCACTTCTACTGAGCTGTCACTGAGAAAACGCAGTGTATCGCTGAGGAGTGCCGTGTGAAATGCAGGAAATCATGTGGCTACCGTTAGATAAAGTAGTGTAAGATAACTCGCAAAACCGAAACCTGTTCTTAAACATTTCAGGTTCATTGTAGAACTCTTGGTTAGCCTGTGAGAACATATTGTTATACTTGGGTCAAAATGACAAAACTCATATTGTTTATATGATAACAGACTTGCTAAAGATTTGTTCATCATCTGTGTGGTTAAAAGGGTTAAGACATGAAATTCTTGGCGTGCGCGTCCTTTGTTTCAAACATTTCTTATTGTTCCAGGGGGCATGATACACACTCGAAGATTCATATATTCCCACTAAATAATTTACTATCTCATTATTTATGTGAACGATTTTCAGTTTCGGTTTCTGGGCGCCGAGTTGGACAGTGACGTCACTGTCTAGGAAGCTTGGTCACGTAGGCCCACAAAGCTATGACGCATGCACTGCTGCATCGTCTGCTCTCGCACAGACGTTCTGTACCAGTGTAGGCCAACAAAACCACGCCGACAGTTGTCATGGCTCGCTGGGGCAGCTCCGATTCCGATTCTACGTCTGCGTCCTGATGCGGCTCATTGCACTCTGGACTCAAGGCTCTCTAATGGTGCTTTTCACTGGTCGATCTGGAGCGGCCGCCGAAATCCTGGAGCGAGTGCTCGCATTTCATCAATTCTAATCTGCCAGTGGAGAGCTAAAATGCTCTGCGCTGGATCGTACCGGAAGTCTGTGCGCACACGTCACAAAAATCGACTTCCGCTCAATGGTGTTTCCATGGCCACCAAAATCGCCGTCCCCCAACGAGCAGATATGACGTTTGCTTCTCGCCCTATTTCCGCCTGAATCTGCGCCTCGGCTGCGGAGCAAGTGAGAGCGATCCGGCGCGGAACGAGTTGATCCGAAATGACCTGTGGAAAGCGCGAACCCGCTCCAACTCGACCAGTGAAATTTTGATTCACCACTGTGGAGCAAAAAACCCTGCCCCAGATCGACCAGTGAGAAACGCCATAAGCTTGCCCGGTGCTGTGGGTCACCGCTCATTCTACATCACTCTAATGTGGTATGATGTCACTAAAACTTCCGTTGCGCTTCCAACTCAGTAACGTCAGTGTCAATCGCGCTAGCAATGGGTCTCGATTGCGAGAACGAGCATTTAGGCACTCTTTGGAAGTGAATTAAAATATATTTTAAATGTTTGCTGAGTGAGCACTTCATGTCGAATGTCCTTGCATACAGAGGAAGCCTACAGCAGACTTTTTAAAGCCTCAAAATTTGGTGTCTCAACCCCTTCAGTAATATTTATTTTCACATCACAGGGTAACTGTGGACAGTGTGCGAGGCTGTGCAGGAAGGTGAAAACCCGTACGCAGGTGCACCTGCCAGCCCGCCGTCCACAGTAAAAAGTAATACATTAAAAAAGGGGGTGGGTGTTACCAATTATGCTAATTAATATTAATAACATTGCTGTTCACACTAGCATGTGCAGTACAGAGCTGTGTGTGAATTTTTGCAGACACTCTTTGCTTAAAAAGCCTAACAGTTGGCAAATCCGATGCAGTGCATTTTCTTAGCGTAGCTTACCTCTCTGGAAAGACAGAAGTTGCCTACGTGGCTAAGGAAACGCCGATGATATTCTATGCCAACATCCACGCAGTGCTTGAACAGATGCGACAAAAGTGTGAAGAGGACGATTCCAAGGGACCCACAGTGAGTAAAGCTTTTCTAATGCTTCTCCTGAGACTCACCTCCTGCCTATTCTGGTTTTTATTTAAGTGTACCAGAAAAACGTTCAGTCAGTCAAGAAATGTTTTCATACCTAGCATAGGTCAACAAAAAGTGCATGGTTATTTTATTTATCAGATGCATCCATTGAGCCACAACCTTTATTATGCAATATTCATTGTTTTGTATTTTAGGTACTTTTTTCCTAATTAGTTTTATATTGTTTTGGTGTATATTTGTGCTAATGTTGTTACTGTATCTTGCTTTGTACTTGGCATTTTTTATTTTGGGTGTAATGATAAAAGGTGATATGCTTTGGCCCAAGCTACCTTCACACTACTGGCCAAGGTGGCCAGATGATGTCCAGCCAGTGAGAAGATAACCATCTAAAAAATAACCGAACTGGGAGATATCTCCTGAAGATTCATAGAAACAGGCAGACTCAATTCCAGTTGATGTCGTTGGCGTCATGGCTTCAATATCAGGCTTGTGTGCTACAGGTCCTGCGTTGGAATCCTGCCTTCAGGCAATTTTATTAATGTTTCTTTAATTATCTGTAACGCCGTACTTTGTTGAAAATGTTAGGTTTGCAAAGTCACAAAGCCAATTGAAGCCAAAAGGACGACGTTTAGCAAATCTATGTACAAACCACGATTCCCATGTTGGCTGAATCGCACTGCTTGCACCTCCGGTAGACATTAGGGCCACAGTTCCCTCTAGTAATTAATGTACGAAACTCTGTGCTTCAAACGGTAAACTCGTAAACTACTTTTTTACTGCACCATTCCAAGACGGTGCCACCGTTAAACACGTTCTACGCTAGAGGCCAGATACATACAAAAAAGTGCCTCGAACTCTGCAAGAAAGCTTCGTTTTAAAATCTGCCTTGTTCAAGGTAAAAATGCATTGTGTGCATATCATACATATGCAATATTTAGAAGACTGCTATTCTGGTCATGTTCCTTTTGGCTTTTTTATATTGGCAGCTGATTTTTAGAAGTTTCTTGCACTTTGTTTTATCAGTGAAGATATTGCTGAAAAATGACCAAAGACGCATGATTATAACTTATTTGCACGCTAATTTGTGCTAAGCAATGACGGTGATAGATTTGAGGCTGCTCTGATCTCTCCAATGGGGCACATGCATTTGAGTTATAGATGAACATGCCAGTTTAGACCATCTGAATCTCGACAATGCAATGAGACCCATAGTAGAACGGACAGATCCATATTAAAGGCCATTCTTGAACACGCAGATAACACAATAAAGTTCAGGCACAAGAAAATTGCGATGAATAACTAAAAAAATGTTATACCAGGACCATTCTTGAAAATAAAATTTGAATTGTATACTCGTGGATAACTACTGTCAAGACTGAAATGTGAGACTGAGTGCCAAATTTCTTTTTGTGCTACACCTCTGTGAAACAGTTTTATCATTATCAACACTTTCTGTGGATAACTTTCTGTGGCAATAAAGAGAAAGCTACAGAGGGAAGGCATTCACGTGACAGTGGTCATGAAAATAGTTACGCAGTCTCATTTGCATTTGTTTAAGCTGCAAAAAATAAAACATAAGCACCGTATTTACTACAACACTTAAAACAATACATTGTATGTCTTGTCATATACCACTTAGTGTTAAATTTTAATATTATATTTTCTCTTTTCTTTTTATATTTTCCCTTTGCTATTTTGCATGTTGCAAATGCAAATCCGTCAAAAGTAGCGAGCTACGCTGATACAGTATCTGCTATAAGAAACTAACATAGACTGCACTGTTTGCCAAACTACTTGGTGCAGTAACACATGGGCTGAAGCTCTGTCCCTGTAGCCTTCCCTTCATTGCACCGAAATTTGTCCGCAAGTATAGTGATTTGCTTTAGCCACTTTTCAACTAAGTGCCATAGTGCTTGAGGTGTGTTTCAGCTTTCCACATATTGTTTGTCTGCGGTGCCTTACTTTGTGTGCTTTCGGCAGGTATTGGTTGTTGGACCCACAGATGTTGGAAAGAGCAGTCTCTGTCGAATACTCCTAAATTATGCAGTTCGTCAAGGTCGACGGCCAATCTTTGTGGACCTTGATGTCGGGCAGGTAAGGTCGTCATTCCATTTCACGAGCAAGAAATCATTGCAGAAGGATTTTCACATAGATACGCACATATTCCACTGGTCAAATAGTCTCCGCGGCACCACCGTGTTCCGTCGCATGCTGTCGTGTGTCGTCTGCAACGTTTCCGAACATGCGTGACCTGTTGCGTGTCTGCATGATGTTGCACTCACACCAGTATTCCACGATGAGGCCTGTATCCGCATGCTGTCAAATTACGCATTAAGACAAAAGCTCTAAGGTGTGTCCTAATGTGGACACTTATGAGAAAATTAACTTGAGTTGTATTAGTGTTAGTATTGATATTAGTAAATTATCCTTCTATAATACCAAAAAAGCCGCTCTTATCATGAGAAGAGTTTTGGCAACCCAAAAAAGATGCAAAAACAAATGACTGGTGCTGGTGACCATTTTTAAGTTCCTGCACAAGCTCACTGTGACATGTATTTCGACAGCGTCTTCGTAGGCTTAGTTAATTTATTATCGGGGAAGTTTGGCTGCATTGTATTCTGTAAGAGCCAAAGGTTAAACTTGGCAAGTTTCAATAATGTTTCCTGAGTTACAACAACTTAAATGCACAATAAGAAGACCTTCAAATCAATGATGTCAACACTGAAATATTGGTGCTGAGGTTTCAGTGCAAAATTGAGATATGGTACTTTGACCTTCGTTTTGTCTTCTAGTATAGTCAACCTGTTATTGTGAAATAAACTAATATAGTGTTTTGGAAAAAATACTCATCAGTCTAAACTGACATAGTGTTTCTCTGTAGTGTCCCTTTAAGGTGCTCAAATGCATTGCTTGGTCCATCTTCATGTGAAGAGCAGTGCTTTAATAAGAATATTGGAACAATGAAATGAAACAATTAAATAAATAGGGTGAAATGAGAGAAAGCTGTGGTATTATTGCAGCACCATACTGTTGTCTTCCTATCATTACGCCCATCATTTCTTCCATTGTTCATTGCACTGTGCTTAGATTTTTCCTAAGTTTCCTTTATTATTATATTTTTCTTTGGCTCCATAGGTATGTGCTGGCAGAATGCATTTATTATACCAGATGTGAAGATGTCTAAGTGCTTATAAAGTGCAGAGTAATAGAGCTTGGGGGACAATTATTTTCACAGCACTTTTTTTGCAATGGTGGACGTCAGGACATATGTGTTAAGCAGTAGTTCAGGAACTATTTAACTGAAGTGCACTAATTAGCTCTTCATAAATGACTTTTATGGGATACATTGCAGTTGTAAAATTTAAGCTAACCTGACTGTAAATCCCATGCTTTGTGCCTAGCACGACCTTTCAAGAAATACATCCTCAAAATGTGTGGCCAAATGCACGGCTGTTCCAGTTAACACTCATCAGCTGTGCAAAAAACATGCAACAACAGCGTCTGGGACCACAAGCTTGGTTCAGACTTTTGCTCCATTACCTCCATGCACTTGGTTTGCACTGATGTGTAACACACTTTTTTTTTTCTGTTTTTCTTAGGGCCACATATCTATACCTGGAACAATTGGTATGTGTAACTGGTCAGTTGCTCATTTCTGGTATTTGACAGCTACTCATATGTATGCTCAAAACTGCATGGAATTGCTTGTGGGCAAGCCTGTTACCTGACTTATGATGAAGGTAAAGCTATATGCTACTGTTGATAATCATAAACCGGTTTCACAGAGGTGTAGCACAAAAAGAAATTTGGCACCCAGTCTGAAATTTCAGTCTTGACAGAAGGTTCATTGTGTAAACGTGCTTTTACCTAAACGAATACAAAGGCTCGGTATCTCTTGTTAAATTGTCTCTGTTCTCTATGAAACTGAACAGTTCAACAACCGTCAAATTTTTTTTCAGGCACAGTGCATTTCCAATATGCTAAGTTTTTCCAATACACACTTGTGAGGTGCCTTCCAGTTAACATGGGTCAACTGTATGTGTATTGTCATTGACATTTTTTTTTTTTTTTTCGTATACTATATGAATTTTGTTTCTTGCTTGTTACCGACAGTGTGTGTGCCATCACAGGCAATGAAAAAATTTTAAGCAGTTCAGTGGCAGCAGTGAAAGTTTGGCTGCCTTCAACTATGGGATCTAAAATTAGTTTTGTGCTTTGGGCTCTGAAGATGACACAGGGAAGCAAAAGTGCTGCTGTTTGTTCTATATTTGTTATTTTAGGCTCCTTTTGTTATTGAGGTGCTTCCTTACCTTTACCCTTTTCCGCTGCTCTATATGTAAGTTCCAGCCGCACTTTGGTTTCCTTTCCATATGATCTTTACGATGTTTCTATGTATATAGCAACACTAAAAACCAGCATGCGTGCATGTGATTGTTCTTGATATGCCTCAGCATAATCGTTAAGCACACATCAGTTTTGAAGATAAACCAATCTTATAGAGTTAAGTTCATTTGATTGCCTTTGTCATTTTCATTCACAACAACAGCTAATCCGGCTTGAAGGCCTCCTGGCCAAGCCTGTTAATGAAAAGTCTACCATTATAGTCAAGGTACAGTAAAAAACATTGTGAAAGAAAAAGCACATACCTCTGATACTCTTTACTATTCGCATTACCTGGCTAATGGTCACCTGCAAACATAGGAGTGTGTAATTTGACTGTGCCTATGTCTTTAGGGTTGTTCTCTTGTTCTGCATTGCCACTATTGGGTGCCGAACTACACCCTGCATGTTGTCGTAGCAACTTAAAATGCTAAGTGTACTGTTCTTATAGTTCCAACTTGTTCAACTATTTTTGCACTGAATTGTCCAGACCAAGTGCCTGTGCCTGTTCTCTTATCACCAAATGTGGCTGTATTTTGCACAAATTACATTTGGAGCTGCTTTTCAACACGTGCTAATCACTGCTTTGCTTCTATGTCAGTGTAGTTAACAAATTTCCGCCACCTCTTGTTACAAAATATAGCCAGCAGAACTCAACCATTCCTGGCACGTGCATGGTTCAGTCCACTTCTGACAATAATCACAAGACCTGTTCTCACTGTATTAGTGTTTTGTATTTTGGATTATTATAATATACACCCTGAATGAATACTACTTATGTGATGTCTTAGTGCAGGGATTCTCAAACTGTGTCTCGCGAAAGTTATCTTAGGGTTTTGCAAGCGGTCAGAACGAACCCGACCCCATCCCATTTTTTTTCCTATTCACTTCCACAATTTAATGATTTAGAGAATAAATTTTGCATCGCATTTTGGATTTAACGAAGCCTGCCACATCCGCACTTCGATATTTGGAGCAGCAGTGGCGCACGCTGGGCAGCACTGGTATTTAGGCTTAGCATAGCTATTATCGATATATCGGAGACCATTCTGCAGTACGAGTTACATTTGACATTTGTTTGTGAAAAGTAAACTAAACTTTTGTGCATCTGTCATTTCTTTTGTGTGAAGATGCTATTTATGGTGCATGTTACAATAAGGCATGCAGGAAAAAACACTTTGACTTTGCACTGCGAGCTGAAAACGCTGATGAAGACGAGCAAAACGTGAAGACGGAGTTTAAAGAGGTTTTCAAAGCCAATACAGTGGAATCTCGATGATACGATTACGGCTAATACGAATTTCCGGATGATACGAATTTTTCTGAGGTCCCGGCCGAGCCCCATTACTTTGCTACGTGCTAGAGAATGGTTGTTACGAATCGATTTTCGACCCGCGTCGGTTGATACGAATAAACGCCACCCCACCGACGGCCACGAAAGAGAACAGCGCGCAGTCACGCGCGTTTTTCCTTTCTCTTTTGGTGCGGAGGCGCGGACGTGACGCCGGACAGCGCGGAGGCCGCGACTGGGTGCAAAGAGTTTAAAGTGGTGGCGCTTTTGTTGTTTTTGTGCTTTTCTTTTTGTCTCTTCACTCGCTGCGGCAGCCGCGCTGCTGCGCTTCTCCACGCGCTACCGCCGCAGCAAGCGAAGGTTTGTGCGGTCTATCGCTTCAATGGAAACTGAGTGACGTAAGCACAGCGCATATAAAGGTCAGAGCCGTGTGGAGATCGCGTTCAAGATACGGTGCGTGTGACAACACCGACAGCCGGCACAGGCGCAAAGTACAAGAACGCATTTGTTCACAGAGTAGGAGACCCCCCCCCCTCACTCACTCCCTCCCTCCCACGCTACCTTCTCGCTTTGCTCCTTTCGCGTGGGGAGATTTCGTCGCCAGTTACCCTAGCGCTCAGTTGCAAGATACGCATTTGGCGCCCCAGCACAGCGTCACCCCCCCCCCCTCCCTCCCTCTCTCCCTCCCATACCCCCACGGCCTTTCGCGCAACGGAAGTCGCGTTTGCCCTCTGCTGTGCGTTCGCTGTCCATGATGGGGCGCGTCCTTTCACTCGCACATACGGCACGCGGTGACGACTTTATCGCCCTTGGACTCGTGCTCCACGTCTCATGCTCCTCCTCCGCATCGCATTCATTCATCTCCTCTCCCATCGGTGGGCGCACCTCGTGCTCGCTACCGCCCTTGTCGGCGAGATTTTCCCGCGGAAGCCGCAATTTTGTCTCACGTGGCTGCACTGTAAGCGGTATGCGTATACATGGAGTTCTATGGGAGGGTAAACTGGAGTCGGAAAAGGCCACGTTGTAGCCAGTTCTGCACTATAAACGGTTACGTTATAAGTGGTCTATACTGTAAATGCTTTTTACGTACGTGTGCCTGAGTGAGTTCACCTCTCGACTCTTTAATTTAGCTAGTTTTAATTGTGTTTCGTTGATATGAATTTCGGCTAATACGAATTTCTTTCGTGACCCCGTGAGATTCGTATCATCGAGATTCCACTGTACAAGTATCTGCAAGACAGAAAACCAAGGTAGCTCCATCATCCATTCTCAAAAGAAAAGTCAGCGCTGCTGGCGATGTGTCGCCGCAAATAGCCCAGATACTTGCAAGTTTCAGACAGCTTCCCGCAACTACTGCAAGAAATGCGGACACATTAAAAAGGAATGCATAAAGAAGCAGAAGGATGCAAAAACTAAGAGGAACAACAACATCGAATACCTATGACAAGGACTTTTGACAGCAGGTTGTTACCACCTTCAACGAAACTGGTTTCCTCCTCTTGGTATACAAATAACAGGCATCAGTGACATATCAGACGACAAGTTTGTTTCCAAGCTTGTGGCCTAGTGTCAGTCCGTGTTCGACGAGGACATCTCTGGACACGTTCGTCCTGCTGTACAACTCAAACTTGTGGAAGGTACCCGCCGTGGTTGCTCAGTGGCTATGGTGTTGGGCTGCTGAGCATGAGGTCGCAGGATCGAATCCCGGCCACGGCGGCTGCATTTCGATGGGGGCGAAATGCGAAAAACACCCGTGTACTTAGATTTAGGTGCACGTTAAAGAACCCCAGGTGGTCCAAATTTCCGGAGTCCCCCACTACGGCGTACCTCATAATCAGATCGTGGTTTTGGCACGTAAAACCCATAATTTAGTTTTCTTTTTTTTTTACTTATGGAAGGAGCAATGGCAAAGGTTGTAAAAGCACAACCGTTTCCTTTTGCACTCGATCTGCTGTAAAGGCTGAACTGGATCGACTGCACAATCAAAGCATATTTTAACTTCCGCAGCATTTGGATTGGGCAGTGCCTATGGTACTGGTTCGAAAGAAACATGGGTCATTGTGAATGTGTGGCGACTACCGTTTTACAGTAAATCAGGTATCGAAGAAGGCAGCTTACCCACTTCCCACAGCAGATGAGGTTCGCGGCCACTTGAGGCTCCAGAGGTGAGGTTTTCAGCACCCTGGATTTAGCACAGGCCTACCAGCAACCTCACGTAACTCTGGAGACAGCTGAGATACTAACCCTCAAAATGCTGAAAAGTCTCTGCAAGGGCAAACAGTTGCCCTTCGGAATCTCTGCAGCACCACCCATTTTTCAGCATTTCATGGAGACAATGCTGTCTGGATCATGTGATCATTGTTGGAAAAGACGCCACAGAACATGCCGTCAGATTGGAAGTTTTCAAGGGGCTGTTAAAGTTCAACCTTCACCTCAACAAAAGCATGTGCTGTTTTGCAGTTCGACAAGTTTATTTCCTAGGACACCGAATTGAAAAATCCAGAGTTCACAGCAGTGAAGAAAAAGTTTGAGGTATCACTGAGGCTCCAGCACCAAATTGCAAGCAAGCACTTCAGTCATTTCTCGGAATGCCGGCTTTCTTATGGCGAATTCCATTGGGAGAACAGGAGCAGGGCGCCGCGCAGTGTGGAGTCGGGTGACAGCGCAGTGAGAGCAGGGACACTCGACCCGCCACTGGAATACGGCGTGCGTTCGGAGAGCAGGTGGGAGGGGGACGTGTGAGGAGAAATGTACCATGTGACTAAAGCAATCGACGTCCCACCATTCTCGACAGGAGAGCGGCAAAACACGTACGTGTAATCGTCTTGTAATCTGTCGGGCGTAACGCTGTCACCGTTTGCGGCCACGTACTACATACTTTTGTGCAGCGCCGACGCATCCCACAATGTTTCGGCCTGCAAAGATCATCTGAAACTGCAACTTGAATCTGAAGTTGAGCTCCAGTAGCTTTCGCTGCGATCACCGTCAAGCGTCTCAAGCACTTCAGCAAGGTGAAGACGCTTTGCTGGCACTCTCCCCCGCGCATCCAACGAGAAGCGAAGCGGACTAGAAATGCCTGGATCTGTCGCTAATTTGCTGCGAAGCTTACTCGTATCACCAACGTCAAAAACAGCGCTGCCAAAACACCAACTACGCTTGGCTGCCGCCATTGCCGCCGCGCGCGCCGGCTGCTGAAGCAAAATAAAAAGAAATGAGGAGGATATGACGGTTTAAGTCACGTGACTTCCTCCGTACTCCGCTTTTCAGGCGAGAGCAGTCTGGACTGCTCCCGGCTGCTCTCGGCGCAGCGAAACTGCTCTTCTTCTGCCACTGGATGACGGCTCTCCCACTCCTGTTCGACCACTGAAACACGTCGCCTCTGGAACGAGCACTTTCAGCGTGCTTTTGAGTGCTCCTGTTCTCCCAATGGAATTCGCCATTAGAGATTCTTTAAAAACAGGGCAACAATTGCCAGCTCTCTCTACCACCTCCTTCAGAAGTACACAACATGGAGATGGGAGACCCAGCATCAAGAAGCATTCGACCAACTTACGAGATTGCTTCTCAGTCAAACTGTACTGGCTCATTACGACGAAAAGAAGGCTCTTGTCTCGTGCGATGCTACGCCATTTGGCATAGAGCCGTTCTTTCTCAAATTGATGACCAGAGTAGAGAGGCACTGATAGCTCTTGCATCTAGGACACTAGGGCTTTCAGAATGAAATTATGCTCCGTTGGACGGAGAATGCCTTGCTGTAGTCCTTTCAGCTGTAGCGAGAAGAAAAGTAACTTTCGTCACTGACCATCAACCGCTGCTTGGCATACTGGGTCCAGAGAAACCAATAGCTCAAGTGCTCTCACCACGAATGACCAAATGGTGCATCAAGTTATCTGCTTATGACTACAACATTGTCTACAGGCATGGAAAGAACCATTAAAACACAGATGCGTTGAGCCGATTGCCATTACCAGAACACACCGGCAAACTATGGCCACCAAGCAATGCACTATTGTTTGAAGCTTTGTCGAGACTACCATTTACAGCTGCAGAGATAGCACGTCTGACACAGCAAGACAACATTCTACAAAGGCTCTGCAAGGCAGTTCAGGATGGCATAATGTAGAAAGTCACTGGAGACAAGTTCATGTCTTGTCGACAATGAGTGACCCAACTGGCATTTCATTGCGATTGCCTTGCGCTTAGATCTCTGGTGATCATACCAAGCTCAGCACGGTCTCACATTCTGGCACTGCTACATGCTGGTCAGTGAGGCTTGTTAGCCATGAAGAAGTGTGCAAGAAGCTATGTATTGTGGCCCGGAATTGACAAGGTAATCGAAGAAACTGTGCGACAGTGCTGTGAATGCCAGTCAAAGCAGAAGAGCTCACCTAAAGTTTCCATTCCCACCTGGGCACTGTGGCAGGCAGTGCACGTTGACATTGCGGGGCCGCTACACGGGTGAAGCTACATAGTCATTGGCGATATGCACACAAAGTGGGAACCGCAATTCATGGACCGCCAAGAGGCACTAAAGCGATCACGTTGCTTCTTAGTTGGGAAGAGATGCCAGATGATCATGAAACATTACGTCAAGAGTTAGCATTGTCGTAATTGTAGCTGTGTCTGGGCTGGTTCCAAAATTACAATCAGCTGCTAGTTTCCTGAGTGCTGTCCCGTTATCACTGACTGTTTCGCCGTGCAGTTGGTCACATTGTTGAAAGCATGCCATGCAGAAGTCTTTAGAAGGTTGTGAATCAAAGTGAGTCTTGAGCAGCTCAATGATCTTATTGTAGCTCACTTGGCTGGGCTGCTTGAGTTGAACAAAGGTGCAGACGGCATTGTAAGTCTGTTTCCCACACAGCGTTAGCAGATGTGCCACATTTCTTGGAAGCATCCATAATGTCATTAGCTTTAAAGAATAATTGGAACCTCCCATATTAGAATTTCCAGGAATCGGAGCGGCCACTAAATTTGCATAGCCAACCAAAGTCAGGCGTCGCCATGTAACTGTTACATTCCTTGAAGTCTGTGAAGTGCCAGTTGTCAGCTGATGAGTCCTGAGCATTCATCGTCGCCAATTGTTGCATCTGCACAGCTATTGGTTACTGCCAACAATTTATAAACACAAGGAATAAGAAACATATCAGAAGACAGTAGCCTGGTAGCTGGAACAAGCACAGGCTAGCATTCGCCATATGAGGCGCATACATGCCCGAGCGTCTGTGCCACTAGCACATGCTCTTCATCGTTGCCATTTTCTGAGATGACACATTATATGTATTATCGCGAGTTCCTCATCATCAGAGCGATGGCTTTCGAGATTAAAGATACACACTGAATCGAACATAATGAAGGCCACACACAGACGCAGCAGCAGTGCTACTTTGATTCGGTGGATCCAGAGGGAATGGTGCCCATCTCCCCCACCTGTCCCTGAGATATGCCGGCACTCTGGTGCTCACAATATTCAATTACAAATGACTCAGAAGTGGGCAGCAAGACCCCCTCTCTTTCTCTCTCTCTCTATTCTTTGTATGCTTTAACGAGCCCTTGAGTCTGTGTATACACATATCTGTGCAAAGTGGGAGAGGGGAAGGTTTCCATGGCACTCTGGGAAAACTGGTGGGGTTTCCCAAGGCCAGAAAGTTTGAGAACCCCTGTCCTAAAGAAAGACCATTGCTATGACTTTGTGATTAGTATAAGTGGTGTCATTATAAGCAAGCTGAACTGTATAGTGCATTGTACAGCTACAAATGTGTGCGCATACATGTTGTACAGAGTCAGTAATTCTAGTCCAATTTGATTAATTGAATCTTATTTATTTTGAATTCTGCATTGACTAATACGAGAACTTGTGGTCGGTGCAATCAGAAGTGTTGCCAATAATAAAATGGTGCTTATTGTGCCAGTCAGGAGCAGATGAAATTTGCTAAGTTTTGATCTTGTAGTTGCCAAAGAATTGGACCGTTTTGCTGATGCTCAAACTAATATGACCTTGACACCATGGCACTTCTAATGCAAGCTTTGAATTTCTTGGAACTATCCTCAGGGGCCATTTTGGTGGAGAGACCAGCAGATGTTGAAGAAGGCTTTTCTCAGCAGGCCCCCCTTGTCTACCATTATGGCCATAGTACACCAGGGACCAATGCCACATTGTACAATGTTCTTGTTTCTCGACTTGCTGAAGTCATCAGCCAGCGTGCTGAAAGCAACAAGAAAGGTTAGTTGTAATATGTAGCCTGGCCCTTGAATAAGTAGTTGAGCTCTGCTCAACTGACTACAATGCATTGTCATTTCATGTTAGTATCATGCGGTTCAATGGGCAATGAACCCGTTGAACCAGAGTGTGATGGGGCATGCAGGTTTAAGTGAATTTCTGTGTCACTTTGTTATTGTATATTTACATTTACCGCTGACATCCTGTTCAGTTCTATCAATATTAAAATGGAACATGTATCGTGATTAAAATCATGACACATTTTGGTCAGCTCACTTTACATGCATCACTTAAAGGGACATTAAAGAGACACTAAATCAGTTTAGACTGATAAAATATTGTTACAGAAGCCTATTTTTGTTTATTTCATCATATGAAGGTAAGGGGTTGATTACTGTTGATTACTGAAAGAGAAAATGAAGGCTAAATTTTCGCTTTTTAAATTTTGTGCCGTATGCCAAATGTAGAGAGCATAGATCTTCATCACGCCACACTTGTGCAGTATTTTGTCTGTGCCCCTGGCACCACGTGACATGATGCCGATTCAAGTAATGAATGAATGAACCCCAGCGCTGGTATGCCAGTGTGACCATGGATATCAAAATATTTTCTCATATTAGTGTCTGTGTGGCTCAGTAGAAATTCTTGAAACTCGCTATGTTCAGTCTTTGGCTCTTTTAGAATATGATGTAATCCACCTTCTATTCCAAGAAATTAACTTGGGCAGATAACATCAAAATCCATGACGTTCATGGCAAGCTGGTGTGGGAATTTCAAGGCAGCTTTGCCACTAGTTTTTCGTTCTTGCGTCTTTCCTCGCTTACGTAGGGTCCTCTCATGGTAACAATGGCTTTTGTGGTATTGCAGAAGGATAATTTACTAATACAGCTCACTTCACTGTTTTCTTTAGTGTCCCTTTAACATTTGTACAAACCTACTGCATTTTTGTACTTGTTCCATTTTTGTTTTCAATCTTATTCCTGGGCTGTCTTAAAATATTGTAAACAAATAACACCAAATACTTAATGCTCACTGTCTTGCATAATTTTCTTTGTTCCAGCTAGCGTCAGTGGCATCATCATTAACACCTGCGGTTGGGTGAAAGGAGCTGGCTACAAGGCTATTACTCACGCCGCTCTTGCTTTCGAAGGTATGAATTGTAAATAAAATTTACTTGACAGCTATCTAGAGTTGAAACACATTCAGCTTTTACTTTGAGACACTTTGTTATTCTTTGTGTTCGTGTTGTCTTTAAATATCTGTGTTGTTTTGCTATTTTATTCTACCTTGTGGGGGGCTAGTATCTCTCAGGAGTATCGACTACCGTGGGTTCGAGCTTAGCGAGCCACAAGGTTGCATCAGCTGTCGCCTCGCGTAAACAAACACAGCGCTCGCACTCAGGCCACACAAATGGGGCTCAGGCCACACAAATGCGCATGCATGAGAACACAGTATTGCCCTAAGTTAGCGGAAAGCATTTATTTGTCTCCGGTGACACTCTACACTGCACAAACGCCCGGTCCCAGGCCAGCACGAAAACAAAAAGGCTCCCTTGCCAAGGGCGAAAAATAAAGAGAGGGGCGCCACTAGCACGTTGCCATCCTCTCGCAACAGACCGCTAGGAAATGTCCCCGTGGTTATGCTGTGTGCTCTCGTGATAACCAATGGGCCTACTCACGAGAGCTCGGGCAATTTCCATTGGCTTGGGCCTCCGATAAGTGCGGCTCAGCTCAGTATGACCACACGCGAGCACTAGGCACTGCTCTTCGGCCTAGGGTTTCGAAAAGGAGCAACACCAGGTATGGTGCTTGCGGTAGGTGCCAAGGCACTGTAGACGAGCTCAAGCCCAAGATCATAACGAAGGGGCTGGCGGACGAGAGGCAAACATATACGTACCATGTGATGTTTAAGAGAGGTCGCCCCCACGCTTGCTCTGGCAACTGTGGCAACCGCCGCTAGCAGCGCGAGTGGACAGGGAGAGGCATTGAGACAACAGAACAGGTGAATACCCACACAAAGGCGCCGGGGCATACCTCAGTCCCCACAACCTTTCTATGAAATTTCACTTTGCACCTTGAAAAGTTGTGCATGAAATGCTCCTCTATATGCGTTGAGCACTGCTTCTTAGAAGAGTAGAGCCTTTACTGTGGCAAAAGCAATTGACATATTCCATTTCTTTTCAGTGGACGTTGTCCTAGTGCTGGATCAGGAACGGCTGTACAACGAACTAGTCAGGGACATGCCAGGATTCGTCAAAGTGGTGTTCACACCTAAGTCTGGAGGTGTAAGTTTTAAGTCTTGTTTCCCCTCCCTCCCATCCTACCGGATTGGAATATTGGACGAATAATAAACAAATTATTTTTCTGATTATTATGCCAGGAAATAAGTCACACATTTGGTCATTGCAATGAACATTCTGCATGCTTCGGTTGAGCACTGAAACATAAGATCGAAGCAGCTGCATCTCCTGGTTCTTTGTTATAATGTGCATGCGCTCATCTTCATTATGCTAACTCTGTTTATTGTTGCAATTTACACTTTCCCTACGCACTTGTCTGAATTGCACCATGTGCTGTGGCCGCAGGTCGTAGAGCGGAGCAAGTCCATGAGGTCAGAATCCAGGGATTCGAGGGTGAGAGAGTACTTCTATGGCTTCAGGACACCTCTGTATCCACACTCTTTCGATGTCAAATTTTCTGACGTCAAAATGTACAAGATAGGTGGTAAGTACACAGCTATTTCAATCAAGAATATAGCAGCGGCTGTCATTTTCCCCCTCCCCTTTTTCTTTGCAATAAAATTGAAGAAACTGAAATGGAAGGAACTCTGTGGTTTTGTTATATACGTAGACATAAAGCTATTATCAGTGCATCCACTTTTCTCATATTCTGCCTCTTAAAAGCATGGCTTGTCATGGCTAAAGCTTGTTGAAACTCTGTAAAGTGCCTCACTTGAAGGTAATACAGTCGATCCCGGATGTATTCAACTCGAAGTGGATTGCGATATACATATGGTTTGATATATAGATAATTCAAAATATAAGATATGCCTATCTGAAGCTTATCTGAGATCTTCACACGTCTTACACAGTTTCCCGAGATCACGAAAAGCGGGAACTTAATGATTTGCTTCTTCAAGGCCGTGTTGAATGCACAAAAATTGATTTATTTTAGCTCATGAACGTTGCAAGTCACTTGCACGGCGGAATGGTCTTCGCAATGCTAACCCAGTGGTGGCAATGCTGCTACAATTGCTCCAATCTGCTACATTTCATTAAAGCTGCTCCAAGATAAGCTGCGGCGTGCAATAACGGAGGCCACTGCGAAGAGAAGTTGTTGGGAAAGTCAGGTGGCAGTCGACACCACCCTATGTGAAGAGCGCTATTGCATATCCTGACATTCATAAAAGCTAAATGAGCTAAAGGGTCGCTCAGCTAATCCAATCCAGTGTGCACCTGTGCATGTTCACGGTCAGCCATTTAGAAACTCTATGCGCCATATTCGCGGGTGTTGTGTAGTTCAGGAGGTAGTTCTGTCGGGCCTAGTAGTGTGTGCTTAGCACATTACGCTTGTTCGCCTGAGAGAGAGAGTGATTGTTGAGAGGAAGAGGCCCACATTCGTACTTCATATCAGCGGTGTGTCCTTGGTGGGAGAGGTGTTCCTGAACCGATGACGCGTACTTCGCACGTTCGGCATGGAGGCTGCGTCATGGTGTGCTCGGCAAACTGAAACTTACCCCCTTGGATATTATTAGCTGATTTGCTGTCATATTTATCTGTGTGCTCATGACGCAGTGCATTTGTAGCTCTGCCATTTTACCAGCTAGACATATTTAGGCCAACAGCAAAACTGCTCAAATGGTCATCCTGTGCACCACATGACTGTATTGCCGTGAGTATTGTGTGCCTTTGTGTGTCGTGCTTTATCACTCGGTACACGCAATACCTTCTTTTTCAAGCGTGCTGGTTGAATCACTGTGGCCGTGTGATGGTTGTAATTTGTACGTGAGCAGTCACGTATGTGGATTATCTTCCTCGAGAATATTTGCAATGATCTACACAGGTACTCTGGAACCTTCTGGCGCACAGGAATAGTGTCCTGCGGATAACTATTCAGAATCATCATTGTTGATGGCTACAAGATTGCTCCAAATTATCATTTTTCCTGCTACAAAATCTGCTCCAAACTGCTCTTGGCCATTCCCACCGCTGCTAACCTTAAAAGCCCGCGTTGCCCGAAAGCAAGACCGCGGTGTGCCTTGTGCACGTCGAAGTGCTTGCTGTGCGTTATTATTCAAGATGAAATGGACGCACTGCGGAAGCAAACTAGCCTGTATGGATATGCGCTGTGCTGCCACATTTTGTCACTTTTACTGTGAATCACGTGTGCATGTGCCCAGCTGCGTGTCCGTTACAATACCAACAACACGCTGCTTAAATGGCCGATCATCATACTTGGGCCACAAGCCAGGCAGACTGTTGTCAGGTTTTGGAATTGACATCCGGTCAGAACCAGTCGTCCTGGCTTCTTAACTGCCCTAAAATTGTCCGCACGTTTCTCTTTGTGTGCTGCTCAGCGCTCCAATGCGCAGCCGTTACGTCCCTTCGTTCTCAGCCCTTCCCATCCAGCCCCTGCTGTGGTGACTGCCAGCAAAGTTCACATGTTAATTCCAAAAGTGGCTTTCAGCTTGCAGAACATCTGAGTGCATTCTCACTTGCGTGTAGCCATGTGAGCATAAATGAAATGCGTTCAGCGCGGACCCGCGGATCACACAGTGACGAGTCTTGCGCGCTACTGCCGCAGTGGTCTTTTCGCGAAGTGTAGATGTGGCATGTGGTGATTTTGTTAAATTCAAACTCGAATGTAAAGATCTGTCTAAGGGGAGGCTGGGGTCAGATTTGTTTTGGCGACTCAGGGAATCACAAAATGCTGTTCACGGAAAGCTTTTGTCTACAAGAAGACAGACCCGGTGGTGCAGCATCTCCAATTCACTCAGCCACTCAGTGAAAAGATCAATCATCATCCACCCTTTCTTGTGGAACGAATATTGGACCAGCAGGCCTTTCACATTCTTGGAGCAGAGTGGCAATCTGCTCTTGCCGATAACAAGCAGCTGCAGTTAGCATGGGCCATCCATACGCGCCGTGAGCAAAACTGAGCGCACCCTGCTCATTTTTCCTCCGTGGCGTGTACTGCCCTTCAGATTCAATATCTTGTTCGACAACCAAAACAGTGCAGTGTCAAATTTGTTGGCATCAAAAATTTGCGACGACGTGAGAAGTGATCGCATCTCCGTTAGGAGAAGCACACTTGCTGCAGGGTCATGGCGTGGTGCATCGTTCAATATACATGGTGTTTCACTTAACTTGGGCTGAACTTTAAAAGTATGCAAATGGACACGTAGCTGGACAGAACCAAGGCACTAAAAGTGCCCGAAAAAGTATAATTCGTTAGTGCGCAGGGCGAGAAAACAGCTTTAAATCGCGCAAAATCACCGCAGTTCACGGAGCCATATCTCGTATTTCCCACCACCGAGCGCCGCCATCTTGGTATCGTTGGAAAGCTCAAAGTTTCGCCGTTCTGCTTCTCAATTCTTCCGTCATCGCCATCTTGTAACAAACGCACAAACACAAAAGAAGCGCGGGTCTGCGATAGGTAGTCACATGGGCCCTCCGATGAAAGCGGGCCTCCGATTGGCTGCCGTGCTGAAAGGCATCTCTCCATTGGTTGCTGCTGTGGCAGGGGCAAGATGGCAACCGCAGTTGCCTGCTTCGTAAAACACGCCGGCGTCTTCACTTGACACACAGAATTCGGATTACTGAGAGCTCCCAGGTTAGTGATGGATCGTCGTTCGTTGGTGAATAAACTTTGGACCAAGCACGCCTTCGGAATACGGAAGCGCTCCTACGGCAAGAAAAATACGGCGATTAGCGGAAGAAGCGGAGGAGCACCCGACTGAACGAGCGCAACCTTGCACCGTGTGATTCCAGCAGCGAAACCGACAATCGCCCTGTGCCATCGGCACCGATAACGCAGCCGACGGAAGATGCGCCAACGGAGGCTCCCGCGCCTCGGCGTACGGCCGCACGAATCAGCCGAGATTGTATCTCGGTAGACATAGCTCGCTGCGACTAGGCAAAATGGCGCAAACACAAAGAACGCGGCCCGAAGCACGGCAGCCACTCCGTCCGATGGCACGCAGAAAAGGAGGAAAAGCACAAAAGCAACAAAAGCGCCACCGCTTCAAACTCTTCGCGCCCAGTCGCGGTACGTCCGCTGTCGCGTCCGCACCTCTGCACCAAAAGAGAAAGGGAGAAAGTGCGTGACTGCGCGCTGTTCTTTCGTGGCCGTCGGTGGGGCCGCAGCCGTCGAACCGCGTCGTATCAACCGACGCGGGTCGAAAATCAATTCGTAACAACCGTTTACTAGCACGTTGCAAAGTAATGAAGCTCGGCCGGGACCGCAGAAAAATTCGTATCATCCGGAAATTCGTATTAGCCGTGATCGTATCATCGAGATTCCACTGTAATGTTGTTTGCCGTTGCTTGGAGATACTCAGATTATTTTTTTGCATTCTGCATAATTAGATAATTAGTCTTAATCAATGAACGTCTCAGTTATTATAATTAGATGAAAAGTGTCAAAATTGAAAATTGTAGAGCAACATGAGAAACTCCCATTACAGCTTTCTGTTGCTCAATACGTGCTACATAAAAGTGTTTTTCCGAGCGTGAAAGATGCCCGCAAATACACGCAAAGTGCCCCGAGCAGCCAGTCGCACGGCAATTTTGCATGTATTCGCGGGCTTGCGTGTATTTGTGCACTGGTAAGTGTACGTGTGGTCTGAACTTAAGTTTTGCGTGGTTCGAGGCTAGTTGAGTGTTCAAAATTAGTCGAAAATAGCGAAACCCTACGGCTACGACACCAATAAGCACGGTGGCCAAAGCTTAATTTCTACGCGGGCAGCCGCGGCCGAGCATGAGCAGACGATAGTCGGCTTCTTATGGAAGTACATAATTATTATAGAAACTTGAAAGCGGAGTTTCGCTTACTTCAGGCTGTTTATTAAACTGCGTCAATAAATATACACAGCAACAGTAGGAAGAAGCGCATTGATCCAAGCACATTTCTTGATTGATGTCAGCTATTGACCAATAACAGTCATATATGGGAATCCGCTTTTTTACTAAATAAAACGTCCAGAAAAAAGTGAGGTGCAGGCTTCTGTTGAAAAAACGTTTGAGAGAAGGGTGACTTCGCGCCCTCCTGCGAGCTCCACGAGCCGCGCATGATTGAAACACTTGGCTGGGATGTTCACAGCAGCATATGCTATCCGCAGACTGTTTTTTCACCAAGCCCAAGGGGTGGTTCAGGACCCTTTTAAAAAATAGAAATACAAATTTTCTACTGCACCGTAGGTGCTCAAATTTTGCAAGCTTGCTGTGAGACGCATACAATTTCACATGCAAGGCATAATTGAAGCTCAAAAATTTGGTGTCGTGGCCCCTGTAATAATCAACCAAACAAGCAAATTTTTTTTTTTTCAGCCCACAGAAAGGCTGAATGTAGCTGCTGGTCAACTGAGTTCTCTCACTGTTTGTTAAAGGGGCAGACAACCGTTCAGAGCACGAATCGAGATAGCCCCACTGATGGCAAGATCATGTCTCTTATTGACTGAAACAAGCACTGTTTTCCTCATTAGATTTCCTCGATTTGTATATTTAATCCTTCACAACAAATCGCGAACAATGGCCTGTGGCTCCCTCGCGAGGCAAATGCATGACAAAAAGTAAGATGCCCTATCCCATGACCTTCTATTAGTGTACGTGGCTCATTGGCCTTTTAAAGTATTTTTCTGTAACTTGCAATGCACTGCCACATCTTCGATTGTTATGACTAGAAAAGTGGCGTCATGGCCTTTGAGATCGGGCAGCGCACACTTGTTATAGCCCATTTTCAGAGGCTATAGTGGTGCTGTGAGAACTTGCCCCCACGGCCAAAAGAGCGCACCACATTGCCACTAGCCAACGTTAGGAGTTTCAGCACCCACAGATGCAGCAACTTTACACCAGCATTTTGTTTTCTGAAGAGGTGAAAAACACACCTGAGGATGAGCGTTTCATTGCGCCATAAAGAACTGGATCCTTAAAAATCACTTTTCAGACCCTTTAACAGCAAATGCATTGTTAGCCATGAGTATTTTTGTTGTTGCAGGCACTCGTGCCACACATTTGGGACTGCATTATGCCGCACCATTTTTTTGTGCAGTAATAAGAAACCTGTGTTATGCAATGCAGCTGTGATAAATTACTTCGTTGTGTAGATGTAAAGTATAGAAAAATGATACTAAAAGCAAAAAGTGAAGTTCTCTTCCTGAAACTGATGAAATATAATTTTTCTTTTTTTTTCAGCACCATCTTTACCAGACTCCTGCATGCCACTAGGCATGAAGGCCGAGGACAACTTCACAAAGCTAGTACCTGTTCCACTGGGTAAATACTGATGTGTCTATTCTTCTGTTTCAATTTGCCCCATTTGCTGTGTAAGGGAATGTTTGTGCAGGGTACAGAGCTAGCAAGTGACGAGGACTTTTGCAAAACTTCAATAATGAAACGCTTTTAACTATCTGTGAACTAATGCATCATGTTTGTCATTAGTACGCTCTAACAGATACGCTTTTGCAGAATTGTTATATCTGTTTCAGGTGCAAAGTTGCAAATTTATAAACTTCGTGCTACAAAATTTTGAAATTAACAGTTTTGACAATATTTGTAAGGAGGTTCAAGGCCATAAGTGAAAGTTATGCTTCCAGCAGTCAGTATAATTAAGCTTTCTTTTTTACATTCAACAAATTTTATTCAAAACTGTTGAGCGGTTGTGTGATTTGTGCACTTCATTGAATAGGGGAATCAGAGTTAGCCTGAGCTGAGGCTTTTTCTTAACTCGACTTCAGTATTAACCACAGGCTACACATACACAACAATAGAGTCAAACCTCATATATAACGAAGTTGTACTTGCAGTGAGAAATTTTGTTATTTCGAGGTTTTAAAGCTTCAGCAGTAAAAAATAATTTCCACAAGTTGCCCAAGACCTTCCCGGTGGGTTAGTATCTTGGTCAATAAGCTCTTATAAATAGATCCAAGGAGGTTGGACCCATAATTAGCACTGTATGAGCAATAGCACGTACAGTGCAGATCGTGTAGAGAGCAATGCATCGATGTGGGCTCACGGCTTTACCACAGTACGTGCAACGGAAGTTGTACTTGCAGTGAGAAATTTTGTTATTTCGAGGTTTTAAAGCTTCAGCAGTAAAAATAATTTCACAAGTTCCCAGAACATTCCAGGTGGATAGTATCTTGTCAATAAGCTCTTATAAATAAATCGCAAGGAGGTTGGGCGATAATAGCACTGTATGAGCACTAGCACGTACAGTGCAGATCGCGTAGAGAGCAATGCATCGATGTGGCTCACGGCTTTCACAGTGTACGGCACGGTGGCTCACGGTGTACGGCGCCATAAATCTTGGCCACCATGGCCGACTGTGCTTAGTGCCCGCAGCCGTCATTGGATGGCGCCCCTGAATTAAAAGCAATAGTGTAAAAAGATATAGATATTCGCCCTGAAAAAAAAAAAACATTTTGCAGTTTCGCCAGAAATACATTGATTGTCATATCAAAGAGACAGCTACACGAAGTAAGGTTTGTAGTTTTAATGGCGTCACATGTGCTCTGTAAAACGTTAACTGACCTCACTCGATAACCGCGAACTGTCACAACTCTCACAACATGAGCGAATGCTTCGCACCGTGTCTCGGAAACTTGAGATTACGCGACCGCCAAGACTAGACGCGCAGGAACACAATGCACATCAAGGCACCAACCATCTCGGCTCTACTTTTGCACTTGCCGCAGATTACCTACCTCCAAGATACAGCGCATAGCCTCCATATGGATAGCCATGCGTAGGCATGGCAAGTGTAGGGGAGGAGACACGTGCTAGAGGGAAAAGGCAGACAGGCGTGCATCTTCTGCCTCCCCCCCCCTTTTCCCAGTGCATGCCTGATCATGTTACCGTGAATTCACCCCCTTCCCACCTTCCTTGCACTGAAGAAATTGTGGGCTTTCGTGTTTCTCCGAGTTGCCACGTGCCTCGCAGCCTCCGAAAGTTGGGAAATGGTATGGTAATGTTTCCTGGCATACCACGTCCTGCCGCGCATGCTTTGATGATGTTTTTGTTGCTGAAACTTTTCATACGAAATGATGCTTGCAAGTAACTTCTGCCTCTTCCAACATTTTTATAGTTTTTTTTGTTAGATTTACCAGCCATACAGGCTCCAAGTATATGCTTGAAATGACCGAAAAATTTGTTAGATTGGAACTGTGTCACAAAATTACTTAGTTAACTTGCGAAAAAAGATACACTGTTTTCAATGGAACTAAGATCGGTAAGTGACAATAGTTCGTTACATCGTAGATTCCGTTAAATTGAGGTTCGTCATAAGGACGTCTGACTGTATTTGGTCTTTCTCTCGGCAGAACTGATATGTGGATTGCCTGCAAAGGTATCTACAACTTTATGCTGTATTATTATATGACACAGCAATAAAAGCTTCCAATCTGCTGGGGACAACCAAGAAAATTTTAGCAAGCATTCATTTGCATTTGTGTAAAGACGTGACTGTGTTGTCAATGCATTGATATGTACATTATGAGCAGGTGGTGTGTTGTATGACCCTGACAGCCATTTCCTTTTGAAGTGACGGTGAATTTATTTGTTTCATTATTTTGCTCCTAGGACCCAATGTGCTTCACCACATACTGAGCCTCAGCTTTGCAACTAGCAGTGATGAGGATATTCTACAGACTAATGTGGCCGGCTTTATCTGTGTGTAAGTTGCCTTCTGAATTCTCCTACACGACCTACAGCATAGCCGAAATTGCCTGGCAGATCTTGTGTCCATGTAAAAAGCACCCCATTTCACTGACTGTGGCAAAATCCACAAAAGCCCCTATTCTGATGTCACATCAGCCAATCAGAAACAAGCATTGAAAGGACTTGCCCATTGTCTGCTGCTGATCCGCTATTGTGCAATGCAGTGCTTAATGGGCAAGCCTTTCTTTTTTTTTTCTGGAAGAGGCAGCTGTTTGTTTTTTCTGATGTACTGATGCAACCTATAGCTTTCACCACAATCAACAGTTTGTAAGGTGGTTCACAATTACACTGTTGTAATTTACTGTGCTAGTGCATGATGAGCAAAACGAGAACAAGGTGAAAGCAGGAGCCAACGTTTCAACAAGTGGGCTTTTTCTAAACTGATGAAAGTGATGATGATGGTGAGCATATGTCGCCATGAAAAAGACAAGTCCACTTGTCGAAACGTTGGCTCCTGCTTTCACCTTTTTCTTGTCTTGCTCATCGTCTTAAATTTCCATCTCCCGCCTTCCCCGTGTTTTCCCTTTGCAAGTGCATGTTGCATAAGAACACAATAGTTTATTGCAGCCACCATATATTAAGTCACCCTTCTGTTCGAGGCCCCTTTAGCCTACTGCAGCTTGAGAAAAATTCATTGTTGCCGCACTTGTCACCTTGCCACAAATGTACCAGTCGAATCAGTGCGATGTAATTATTTCACTTTATAAAATGAGCTTTCCTAAAATATAAAAGCATCCAAAAGTTTCAAGGTTTAGTTTGTGTACTTTCAAATACAGTGTAATCATTCTTTATTAATAGACACTCAACTAGAGCCTAGCAGAAACTGTCGATATCTATTGCATCACATCAAGCTGTTGCATAAATTTCGAAGTCATGTTTCCAGCTGTCATTTGTGCTTACAGCTATTCTGGCTTAACAAGCTTCATTTTACAATAAGACCTACCACTTAGGTATTCTGGAAGTGTAATATACTTATCTAACTCAACTTACATTTCTCTTCATTGTCCCATTGATCTTCCCAGATGAACTGAGATGTGTATAATGTATATATAAAAAAAATCACCATCCCTTCCACTCCGTGAAGATGGTCGAACAGCGAAGCTGTGTTAGTTACACCGAGTGTTACATGTGCATGTGTTGCACGTGATGCAATTGCGGAAACACAAGTAAACACAGATCTACAACAGGAACTTATATTGAAACGTGGAGAGGTGCGAAGAGGCAGCGACTTCCGACGTTACTCGACGAGTGTCCAGTTTCCTGATCGAAACCTGCAGAGCCGCCGCCAGAGATATCATCTACAGTCACGGACACCGTGCGCGTTCGGTGCGAACGTGGGGAAACGCGGACGGCGTCAGCAGCGGCTCTGCGCGTTGGCTCGTTGGTGCTGCTACATATTTGCAGTTCTCTCAGTGTGTTCTACCCCCCCCCCCCGTGAGGTTTCTCTGTGTATTTTGGGCATGCTTTTTTTCCGCGTGCAAGTTGCGCTGCCCCTTTTTTGCGCACCAGTAATGAGAACGAGCAACAAGCCCATTCACGAGCCAACTCTCGCTGACCTCGCGGTAGGCAGCCTCTTGCTCTGGAGTACGCACTACTCGTAGTCTTCCCATAGTTTCATCGCAGTCGAGCTGCAATGCGCGTTCGTTATCCGAAAGGGTGCACCGCATAGAAACTTCTTCTCTTACATCCATCGCCTCTCCTCCTTGCGCCCAGCACGGCCTCTCGTTGGTCGCCTCCTCCCCCAGCATGCCTCTCCTCCTCTCCTGGTCACGTGACCTGCGTGACACCGGACAGATGGCGAAGGCTCGACTAAGATACACTGTTAAAAGAAATAGAAGGGAAGTGTCATATCTGCTTTTGAAAATACTGGAGCATATGGGCTGGCAGTCCATGTCCTCCACAGAAGCAAGGCTAATGCTTTGGGCCATACAGTTGTGCAACTTTCAGTAGACGGCTGGCTGTTGTGGCAGTTAATCTTCACAAAGTGTACTGGCAGAGAGAGCTGGAAACATGTTTCCATGGTTAAGGAGAGGCAGTGTGGCTGTGCCAGGTACCTTTCAACACTTGTGGGCTTCTGAAGATCTTGTGCTTGCTAATGAAACTAAGAAAGCATTAACACTGGTGTACTGTCTGAAGTCTCCCTATGAATCAAAAGCAAATAGCTGTTGTAAGAAAGCACCAATAGTTTAGGGTTCCTGGTTTGCTCTAAGGAATGCTGTTACATTATTGAAGCTCTAATGGCATATGGATGGAAGGTTTTGTCAGTGAATGCCAAACTCTTAACTTATGTGAATTTCCTGTGGCAATATTTAGTAAGTTCAGAGAGCACCAACTTGCTAGACGCCCTCTTTTTGTTCTGCCACAAAGAACTTGTGTAGGGGGAATATAGTCTTAAGAAGCAGTTCGTGCAGCTTGGTTATGTAGTCTGTCTTTGTGTGTACTTACTAAACATGCTCTGTCTGTTCTCTCACTAATCTGCATGTCGAAATCAAAATTGTGACTGTACCCATTGGAAGACGTACAGTGCAGTCTTCTGTTGAATGGAGCACATGAGTTTAGAGAGCATGTGAATTTTCCACTCTGGAAAGTGTACACTCGCACATCTTTGCAGCATATAACTGTGATTGGTGGAAATGTTACCTGTCTACACACTTGTGCAGTGCATTCACATAGCTTCAGCCCGTGCCAGCAAAGTGAGAGCCACACATTATAGCGTTCCCTTTAACAGTGGACAGACCGTACTGTAGTTGGTTGGCATCATGAGACATCTTTGACAGAGGCACTGGAAGTGGGCGTAACAAGCAGTATGCATCAACTATGTGAATTCTCGCAATGGTATGATATAGGTGATGGATGCATTAAAGGAGTACTGACACAAATTTTGAAGTCAAAATAACTTGCAAGATAGATTTTTGTGGACACACAGACCGTCTACAAAATATTAATAGTGAGTGTAGCTTGAAACATATATAAATTCAATGTTATATGATGTGCGCACAGTCAACCGTAATGTGCAGCACCCCATCACATTGACGTGGGATCTCTTGCAAACATTTAATACAACAGCGATGTTACATCACAAGTTTTTGTTATAGTTCCGCCTACCATGCACTGAGCAGACCGTGCTGCTTGCACTCTTGCTCGTCTCTGGACCAGGACTTCGGTCTGTGCCACGACACAGGCTGCGATTTGAAGATTGACGATTGATTTGAAGATACCTATGTCTGAAAGCGATCAGCCACGTCTTGCATGACGGCGACTCCCGTCTGCAAAAAATCGACACCACTGGATGTTGAGGACATCGCGTGCGGCATGTGTGTACGTAAATGGAGAAAAACAACTAGCAATGCGAATCTGGTGCGCTGGCGTGTGCATCCCAGTTTTGTGCAATCACGTGACCAGCTGTGCTTACGAGGCCTCACATGAAGTTACGCTGCTCTCTGAAATCGAAACTTGGACTGGTCGCTATAAACAAGGCTTTTGAAATAATTGCCCATTGTACGTTGAAGCAAACAAGGTTCCGTGCTGTGATTACTGGTTCATTAGCTACTTATTACAGCAGAAAAGACAATTTCAAAAATGTTTGTATCAGTACAAGATGAAAGGTGAAAATTGCTGACACAATACAGTAAAACCTCGTTAATATTTACTCTCTTAATAAGTAATTCCGGTTTAAATATAGTCGCGATGAATCCCCTTACCCTGTCGCCATTGAATATAATGTATTGGCTGACCGCTTAAGTCATAGTCAATTTACACATGTCATATGGTTAGTGTGTAGTATTTACATCATTTTTCAGCATATACAAACGTGTAATCGGCTATGTCATGTGCGCAAACCGTAGATAGTGCAATTACGGCGCACGGACCTTTCCCGGACTGCAGTCACTACTGACAGTGATGTCAAAACATGGTAGCCGTGACGCGTTTCCTGCTCCCATAGCTTCTAGCGCTTCCATGTCGTCGTCATGGACGACGACATAGGTGATGGCCCTTCCGTATCCGACCCGGCTAGTGGTTTGGTCGTCATGAGCGCTCTTGCAGAGAAGTGGGGCCTGACTGAGAAACTAGCTTGTGGCCTTGCTGAGTTTAAGGATGCCGTCTTCGCTCACAGGTTTTGCTGATCACAGCAAAAAATCACAGATTTCTTGCTTCCTGCTTGCAAATAAATCTTGTCTGCGTGTGTGTTTGAGTGAGAACACATTTTTTTTTTTTTTGCCAGCAAGTCTATGACCACTCATCTGCCATTGTCGATTAATGAGTACATCTCTTGATGCATACTTGATCCACGTTCCCCGCCAACCACGTATTAGCGAGGCTTTACTGTAATATGCTGAAATGTAAAGTATGCTTCATTGTGAGTATAGTACCAAGAGGTAGGCATAAGGATTGCTTTGAAACTTGCCTGTCATGCATTGCCTTGTCTGCCTCCTTGCAAATTCATTTTGCGGACTTGCAGATTCACTTTTTTTGTGTCTTTGAAAATTTATTCCTTCATGTTAAGGACCTGTGTATTATTTGGTTAAACTTCACACCAAGCGGTATTCCTTAGCATGCCTGTCATTTGGCCGATTGCCAGAGCGCCCCGAGAACTTTAGGAAATTATGAAAGCACATGATAGTGTGCAGTTCATATGAAATGTAAATTGTTTGTCCTTATTTTCTGCGTTGTATCTCCTATCTAGAACGGAAGTGGACATGGAGCGGCAAACACTGACAGTGCTCTCACCACAGCCAAGGCCTCTGCCGAAGGGAGTGCTGCTATTGAGTGAAGTTCAGTTCATGGATTCACACTGATTAATTCATTCTGCCTTGTTGATTGATTGCGCATCTCACGTTTTAAATAAATCATTTCATCACTGTTCTCACTCCTTTAGTTTCATGATTGCTGTCATCCTCCAAACCTTGTTTATGCATTTATTTGTTATCTGTTGATCTATCTATACATACTGCAGCCCAGTAAGGGCTATAGCAGGGGTGGGTGTGGTTATACATTAACAACTAGGGGTGTGCAAATATTCGAACTTTCGAATATTTTCCTATAGTGTTTGCGATTCGATTTGCACCAAACTTTTACTGTTTGAAGTATTCGAAGTTCCGGAAAATAAATACATACAACGGTTTCATTCGCTAAAAATCAAATCGCAGTGCTTCTAAATGACATGCGCAAACCCAATTCTCCTTGTGGAATAATTTTGACACCCTTATAAGCCAGAAACAGCATTCACAGCCACAAGCAGAAGCAGAAAAGTACTTGCATAATGTGACTCTGCACCGAAGGGAAGACCCGTGTCACTGGTGGTAGGAGCAAGGTGCAAGAGCTTACCCTTTGCTGGCTCATCTTGCAAGGCAATACGTGGCCGTACCAGCAACAAGTGTGTCCAGCGAGCGCCTGTTCTCAGTGTCCGGTGCAGTTGTTACTAGCAGGAAAGCATGTCTACTTCTGGGACATGTTGAGCAGCTCGCTTTCCTCCATGACAACATTCAGTGATTCAACTTGTAGCCATCTATTCTGTTGAACAGCTGTACTGGACTGTTATTTTTTCTAGGAACAACTATGTGGGAGTATACTAGTTGTGCAATAAATTTGCTTTTTTGGCTATGTATTGCAGTACATTTTTTCGGTAATTTAACTTGGAAATATTCGACAAATATTCGATTCACACTCAAACTTTAATATTTAAATTCGCACAGCAGTATTAACAATAACAAGTTAAGCAAGATTGAACAAGTACAGCAAGATAAATCGCTTAAAAACGTGGTCACTGTCGCCAAGTGTAGACACAAACTTATCGAGCAACAGATAACGGGATACCGCCGCTCAAAGTGTTCCAGAGCTCAATTGTCTGGGGAAAGAAGCTGAATTCGAAGATGTTAGTCCATGCAAATATGGGTGTAATGTTTAGTTCATGGTAACTTTTAGTTGACAATTCCTTAGCAAATATTAAGGAGGTGTTTGACTGGTAATAGGAAGAAGTGATGATGCTGTGTAACATGTTTAAAGACTCATTATCCTGACGATGAGAGAGAGGGCTTAGATTCAGCAAGACTAGAATTGTGGATGGAGAAAAGTCACAGTCGTAGGAGTAAAAGATGAAGCTTATTGCCTTCCTTTGAATGGATTCTAACATATTACTTTTGCGCTGCTTATGAGGAGACCAAACAACACAAGCATACTCCAGCACTGGCCGTATCAGGGATTTATATGATAATAGTTTAGTGTGTCTGAGTGCTCCCTTGGGTATTCGCAGTAAGTAGCTAAGCTTCTTCAGAGCTTTATTGCTGACATGTTAGTGTTACTCTGTTAGAGGAGTAATTAAACATAAAAGGTGAAGCTCGATTTCAAAATGTCATGAAAACTGTTTTTCGAAAGTTAATTTTCATCTGCCATGAATTTCACTACACGCAGAACTGTAAATTAATGATTAAGGCGGTGATGAACAGGGGGACTTGATGGTGTCATAATATGCTGTCGTCGGAGTCGGCATACAGACGAATTTTAGAAGCTATGCTACTGGGCAGGTCAATAATAAATAATAAAAACAGTAATGAGCCCAGCACTGACCCCTGTTGAACATCAGAACAGACATTGACTACAGAGGAATCAGCTGAAAGAAAGGCAACATACTGCGGAACATTGATACAAAAAACTGGCAATCCAGTTAACAGAGTTTTTTAGGATAATGTTTAGTTTATGTAAGAGCTTAATGAATTACTGTGTTGAATGCTTTCGAAACTTCAATGAAGATAGCGTCTATTTGGTTTCCAATATCCAAAGCAAGGTAGATGTCATGGGTGAATTCAATTAATTGTGTTACAGTGCTAAACCCATGTGTAAAGCCATGTTGAATGATAGTAAGTTATTTGTTTCCAGAAATTTCATAATGTGATTGTAGATGGTATGTTCTAATACTTGCAGGGATAATAAGTTAATGAATTTGGTCGTCATTTACATAGGTGCTGCTTATTACCTGATTTAAATAAAGGGATCACCTTGGCTACTTTCTATCATGCGGGAACAATGCTAGAAGTAAGAGGTTTATTAAAAATAATGGTGAGGTACTGCGCAGTCCACATGGAATAACGATAAAGGAACACATTTGATATTCCATTGGGACCACAAAATTTTTTGGTATCTTTGTTCAACACAAGGTTCAAAACACCTTCAAAAGTGACTTCAATATCTTGAATAGAGCTGTCCGAGTCAGACCGAAAGAAGCAACATTGTCATTGTCTCCTGAAAAAAAAAACAAAAAAAAAAAACAAGTGAAAATATTTATTTAAAACATTTATGCAGGGCCATTTAACAACCTCATCATTAACCTCAATAAACGTAGTTGAATCAGTGTTCGCCAAGATTGAAGACCAAAGCTTTCTAGGGTTATCTCTCTGCATATGAGGAAGTTGAACTTGAAAGAAGTAGTTTTTGGCTGAATGGGTCTAGACAAAGCTCCTCCTTTGCATTAGCATAACGGGAAAAGGTGTCAGGTTTAGTTGGGTCCGCAAACCACCTGAGCCTTCTTACTCAATGTGAAAGATGCACGATATCTCTATTATAGCATCCACAGTATTTGTGGATTTATGTTTCTTTGTTTTTAGTGGAACGAAACGCTCAATACACACTTTAACCATATTTTTAAAGTATCTTGCAAGGGTATATCAATATCACTACTAACACTCGGCATCTTAAACATGCCAAAATTGTCAGCAAGAGTATCATCCGCTTTGTTAAAGTCACAATAGTAATGAAGACAGCCCTGTTGTCCGAGATACCTTCAACCACTTCACACTTGAAGCCCTTAGCTGCAAGGCTGGAGCTTAAGAACACTAAATCTAGAACAGAACTTTCCTTGGTAGCATCGCACACCACTTGACTCAGCCCAAGAGATAATTGTTCACAAGGGTTGTATTTTGAAAACGTTTTAACTGCTACAACAGGCCGTACACTAAGGAGCAACAAGACGGAATATTACTGTACTGTATGTACTGTCTATCGCTGCGCTGAAAAAGTTTTAAAGAGGCAATTCAACCAACTAGCCCGATTGACAATTTTGTTGAGGTGGTGTGTGCAACTTTTTTTTTTTTTTTTAGCACCGAGATGTTTCTTTTGTGAACCAGTGTCCTTTCTATGTTCATTGTTTAGCAAAAAGAAGGGAGACAGAGATTCATCTTTGTCCAGCCCACTTATGTATATGGAGCAGTATCGATGACAATATTTTTGGTGCAGCCAGTATAGGGAAATTAACCAAAACATGCATGTGTGTACAGAGTGTGGGCACTTGACGCACAAAATGAGTGAATTGGTTTCAGGAAGGCATGGTTATGTGTCTGTAAGGGGTTTCTTTCTTTTCTTGCCTGTGAATTACCATAAAGTTATTTTGAAAATTAAGAAATGTAACTGTAGTAGAATCACAAACATTAAAATTCTGATCATTCACGAGTCTGGTTAATTAGGACCCATCTCAGAGTTATGGTTGGCCCAGCATGATTTTAATGCATTTTGAAACCATTTAATATTTCAAATATTGATCAAATAATCATATATGTTGATTCAAACTTTCCAGGGCCAAGGAATTCAATAAAAAGTGGCTTAATAGCCAAAGTATGCCTGCATTCAACATTCATGCTGCTGTGTATGTTGACAGGCTTCATTATACCACATCGCCAACCTGGTCACAACAAAAGCAACTGTTTGATGTTGGCACCTGTTTGATGTTGGCAGGCACCATTATCAAATGGCATCAACAACCTGGTCACCACAACAGCAGCTTCATAGTATATCTACCTGTTCTTATGTCTGTTTTCACTCAACTAGCTAGTGTACCTTGGTGCTATAAGCAGTGATTTAGTTCATCATATTTTAATCAACCCATTATGATACAAACAATATCTGTGGTCTCTATCATTTAGGAATAATATGAGTTGGCTCTGCATTCAGTTATTGAATATTTTTAACTTGTAGGCCAGCCAGCCCTTTGAAAGCATGCTTGTAATCTGTGTGGTGCTATGCTATACCAGAATGTAGCTTCCAATACCTGTTGCATGCTGGCTAATTTAGTGTCGCAAGAGAAAGTAACAGCACTGTTCTGAAAATCCGTGCTCTCGTACGAGTTTTGTTTTCATTCTTCTCAGATTTCTACCCGCCTGCGTTTTAGTCCTCGTTATCGTGTATTTTGTTTCTTACTACATGGTCCTTGCTTGAAGGAGGTGGAAATGTTCACCTTGATAATTGCTTCCATGCAGTCTGAATGCAGACACTTTAGTGTTTAGTTCTTTTATAAACTGTCTATTCATCCGCACTGATGCTATTCAGAGGGGTCACCAAGAAATTGTTTGCGTGTCACCACTGCTTTTTAAAGTGGACACATTGGAACCCGTGCACCAACAGTGTGCAAGTCTTATAATAATATCATAGGGTGCTGCAGAGCTACCAAGGCCAGTTACAGTACAATTTATCAACTGCGATAGGAGAGTGGTTGTTTTTGACCAGACAGCCGTTTTGGCGCACTTTTATTACAAGTTCCATTATTGATCTATTCAGTTTTTGTTACTGCATAAACAGTAATACAATATTAAATGCATACCGTCATTTATCAGGAAACATCACTGTAGTATGTGCTTCCTAACTTTACTTTTCTGTGCAGACTAATGTGGCTGTTTTGCTCAATTTAGGAATCTAATTAGGCGTATACAGAAGCAGCATGCCTGCTAAGAATTTTCCTTCATTACACCGTGTGGCAATTCCACTGAGCCAATCTAAAGAAGCACGACTGCTTAATAATGTGCACCAACGGAGGCACACTTTTCGTTGGTGCACTTAACTGTAGCTTCCGACCCTTACAAAAACACTCCTACATTATACATTAGCAGCACAAGACAATACGCAAATGAATAGCAGACAGAAGAGAGTGAGTTGCAAAATTGAAAGTGCATTGGCGACAGCCACAGAACAATTCGGGAAGAAATTATGTAGATGCAATGCACATTTTAGAATCTATGTGAAGCGAAGCTTTTTGAAGTGGTTAATTAAATGCTATAAAACTGTTAATCTTCTGCCACGTGTTTCACAGCACAGCGTACACGTTCCTGCCTGGGAAATCAGCAAGACACTGAAACCCCCACTACGTGCCTCGCACCATCCACAAAACCGCATATTACATTGCTTCCAGGATCAGCCCATTTTTCATCACACCATCTCCGAGATCTGCCCAGTTTACTATTGCACTATTAACTATCAGGATAGGCCTACCTTACTCCGAGCAGGCACACCAAGACATGTGAAAGAAAGCTTCACATTAATAAAGGAATTATGCAATTAAAGGCATAAATTTGTTGCTCCGAGGATATTAAGCCGCCGTTAGTTTTTTCACTGTGCAATTAAGGTATAGAACAAATCCAGCAACCGGCACATTGGCATGCACTGTACAGATGGGGCTACATATAATCCAATTCACTATAAGAGTGCTGCCCTGTGTACAAGCTAATCGGCAAGACAGCTGCAGCACCCAGCACAGTAAGCAAAGTGCGGGAGGATTCCCGCAGAAGGCTTCTCTCTAAAACAGCTACATTGAAAGCCTCTGAAACACATACAGGTTGCATAATAGCTTAGTGGTTCATGCATCCAGCTCCGAACTCCACATTGTTGCAGTGCTAAAAGTTTGATTCCAAGCGATGTCAGTGGATCATTTTGTGTGGAGCTCATGGTGAAGACGAGGGGGCAGTGCCACAACGGTGCAAGCTGTTGAATATGGCATTGGATCGGTATTTAGTGCATGGGTATGGTCACAGCTAACACCTTGCCATGAACGAAAATTGGTACCTGCAATTGTTTTACCTCACTTTATTTTGTAAATTTTTACTAATTTCCCTGCCTCCTCTTGGCAATCTGTACCTTTTACACATGGTGGAACTTCCATCCTTGCCTAATACACTTCAAGCCGAAGACATTTTTAAAAACTTTTCTTCGTTTCCCCCCAACATGCAAACATCAGTGGCAAATATCTGCACCTACCTTTTGGCTATAGCATATGGTCCTGAAGCACCATCCCTAGTCGCAAAAGGTGCTTCCTTAGAAGTCGCTCTGTCAGTTTGTCTTACCTCATTGCTTTGCTGCCCTCTAAACTGAGGCACTCTGTGCAGTCCCTAGCAGAAGTTACAAGCACAATGGAGATATGCCAACCAAGTGATTGATCCACAACTAGCAACTTTTGCATTACTGGTTGTGGCCAGTAAAAGCACAAGCATGCCTTTGGCACTGTACCCCCAAGGCAGGGAAGTTAATACACACTGAGGAAGGAGTGCCGAGCAATCCTTGTTTCTTTTAGCACTCCTTCACAACTCGCTTATGCACTACCGATTTTTAAGAAAAGTTAGCCGGATACTTGGCAGGGAAGCACTGCCAAGTATCCAAGCACGGCCTTGTACAGCACTTTAGTGTCTAGAAAAGCTTGAGGAACACCACTTTTTCTTTCCAACCAAATGGGCCATGTTGCAAAGAGTATGGGTTACTTTCTTTCACAAGCACAATGTAAAAATATCTGCAAGTGAACCTTTGAGTGAGACACTCGCACAAGTTGACAAGTTATAGTCCCATCTTTTATTGCCAAGATACTTTTTTTCTTCAGGGTCAACTTGTTTTCCCTTAGCGCTTCATCTCAATATAGTACTTTTGTCCTCATCTTTCCATATACAAAAAAAAAAAAAAAAAAACATTGTTCACAAGCTTGTTGCCTTTATCACAAGGCAGGTCTCTTCACTAGCTTGTCTTTTGCATCGACAAGCACTGCTTGAAGCTGCAGCTTTGCATAAACAACAAAGATCCGGCGTCATCTTCAACTCATGAAAAATTGGGCATCTCCGAGTGGTACCCTTCAGTGCAAGATGGAGGGGCAGCAACACACAAGTGGGAATAGGGAAAGGAAAGAAACGAGAAAATGAGATGGGAACAACAGACGGTAGGAATGTAATGCTGCCCTGGGGCAAATGTTAATTGGCAAATAGAAGCTTAAACTAGAAATTGCCACCAATAACATTGCAAATTTCATTTAAAGTATTGGCTTTCAGACATGTTCAGCTTGTCATAAATGCCAAATTTTACAATGGTAAGTTCATTAAAAACAGATGTAGCTTGTTATTGTTAAGAAACAAAATCCATTCAAACACCATTGGTACATTTCGCAAGAACATGCTTAAGTGTTGTCGGCACATGCAGCAACAAGACAATTAGACAGAAATTTCCGAAAACTCGCCAGGGATGAAATACCTTTGGTTAAGAATCAATGCAGTGATTGTTAAGTATGTCACTTTTGTCTCATGCAATTTAAGTTGCGCAACACAGCTAAAAACGCCAAGCACCGTGTGAAGCAGTGCAGGCTGTGCCACCATGATCATACGATTTAAGAATTTTCTTAAGCAACTTTTCTTTAGTATTCTTTTTTGCAAACCAGATGCCACCACATTCACCATGGCCATTCTCTGGCGCGACAATTAGGCCTGCTGTTCAAGGTTAAACAAAAATCCAATGATTGTGGCAATTGATTGTAAATGCTGTTTATGATGGCAAACAAAACCTGCAAACAGAATGAAAAAAAAAAGAAAGTTAAGGAGAAAAAGAATGAGAGAAACAAAAAGAACAATGGCAGACAGGCTTTAGGGTAGGTGTGAGAAAGGAGAGCTTAGGCCTTCGTTGAAGGTTGTGTTGGTGAGGTTTGACGTGTCCCTTGGCCCTGTTTTTGTTGATCCCGAAGATGCTTCTCAACCTGCAAGCAGAGCAAAAGGCCATCAGAGAACAGAGTGAGTGAGTGCTTAAAAGAAAGTGGACACTGCAGCAGACTGATTTCACGATGAGTTTCACTGAGTCACCGCTGCCACAAGCATGCTGGTAGTAGTAGTCCCAAGGCGGCCGAGGGCAACCACGGAGAAATGCATAATTTTTACCATGACAAACAGGGAGTTCAAAAGGCAGGAATGCGAGGTAGGAGTGTGGTGGGAGAGATCCCCCCCCCCCCCCCCACGTCCAGCTCCCTCTAAAATTCGCAAATGTCCTCGGCATTTCCCTCAATGCTGCCTTGAACGCCAGTACAGTGGGAGTGCTGGTGCATCATGCACCAGAGCTTTTGAATAGTGTAGTTACCAGAGGAGGCTGACTAGGGGAGTGACTTCCCATCCCCTCAAAAACGATTGCCAATAAATATGCCGACTGGTTGAAGCAACTCAATTTCTTCATTGCCAATAACAATCTATAGCCTGTTGCAATCAACCTTGAGTGCCACGTTCCAGACACTTCCGTGTGAACTTTGGCAACAAGATGCACCATTGCATAGCAGAAACATGGTAGCTGTGTCGAAGATTTATCTATAAAAAGTTAATCTGCACTTGCCCCCTCAAGTGTTTTGCTTGCAAAAAATATGTTTTTCAGAACTCTACTCGGATCTTTTACTTAGTTATGCAGCATTTTATGGTATTAAAGCAAGACAGCCAGTTTTAGCACTGCCGGCTCACAAACTTAGTACGGAAAGATGGTCAACGACAAGTGTAGTAAAAGTGCATGCTAGTGGTGGCTGCTTGAATTTTGTCATAGATAACAAACGCTGTTTCCTGTGCTTCAGCTGAGTGGGCTGTGCTGCTTAGGGATTACCTCCACGAGGATGGCAACCAGAATACATACACACAGTGGTTTCACTCTTTTTGACAAGGGGCACACCTCGTATGTTGCTTAATTTAGGATACGAGCAAGAACATTACCAGTGTAACTAAAGGCTGAATGTGACACACCCTGCTGTATTTGTTGAGCCATATTTTACACAGTAGCTCAACATAAAAAAAATTTATTGTGACCACACAAAGAGCACACAAGTTCGAACAAAAGCAAGCAATTTTATAAACACATCCTGAGAACAAGCAAGCCAATTATGGCTGCCACTGCTCAAATCATTCAGCTAGGCAGAGGAGGGTTCAGGTAACATTTGCATGGGCTGCTTGAAGTACAACTTGCTGCTTACAATCTTGCGGACATGCAGAACGCTGGCGTCGTTGTCCGATTTCCCCTTGCAGTTCTCTGGCCGATAAGGTGGCACAATGGTAACCTGATTCATCACAATTATGTTCTTCCCCTGCCACGTCACATCATCAATTCTGTCAAAAGAAGAGAATGTAACCATCAAGGTCAGTTCCTGCCTCAGCAGCAATATTGAAAGTCAACATCCCGCCAGAGCACTAACTACTGTCATGCGCCAAGCAACAAAGAAAACTGTGGTCATACACCATACAGCAAGCTGTGATGCCTACTAGAGCTCTGCACGGGCCCGGGCCGGGCCGTCCGAAGCGTTTTTTTTTGGCGGGCTCGGGCTTGAGGCCGCGGGCCCGGGCCGGACTTGAAACCACGGGCCCGGGCCAGACTCAGGCCCGCTCATTAAAGGACTTAAATAGGCCTTCGAGCACACGCAACCGTTATGCATTGCATGGTTCAATGCATTCTGTGCCAAGCTGAAGTCACACGTGAAAAATGACTGTCATCATCATCATCAGCCTATATTTATGACCACTGCAGGACGAAGGCCTCTCCCTGCGATCTCCAATTACCCCTGTCTTGCGCTAGCTGCTTCCAACTTGCTCCTGCAGGTTTGCTAACTTTATCACCCCACCTAGTTTTCTGCCGTCCTAGACTGCGCTTCCCTTCTCTTAATATCCATTCTGTAGCTCTAATGGTCCATCGGTTATCCATCCTACGTATTACATGACCTGCCCAGCTTCATTTTTTCCGCTTAATGTCAACTATAATATCGGTTATCCCCGTTCTCTGACCCACACCGCTCTCTTGACTGTATATCTTATCGGATGACTGTATATCTTATCGAAGAAAATAGTAAAACAGATGATGTTCTCATTTTAACAGCAGAGCTGTTTCAGCCGGGCGCAATGTGTCTGCTGAATCCAAAAAAGTGTGCCAATCCTGGTAGCAGTGTAGAAAGGGTCCAAGTGCAATGGCACATACACCTGTGAACTAGCGAAGCTGAGCCTGGATAAGTCTAACTAAGAATGGTGGGGACTACTTAAACTTAGGCAGTCATCGATATGCAATTGATAGCCAATCAATAGCTAGTCGATAATTGATCAATAACCAATAAATTCCGGAAACTTTTGTAGGTGACTTTGTAGTGCTTAGCCTAGCCCAAATATGTGGCCAATATCTTGCGATAGAAAATCGAAAGCCAATAAATAGCTAATCGATAATCAATCAATTATAAATAAATTACGGGGAATGCTGGGGATGACTTGGTAGTGCTTAGCCTAGCCCAAAAGCCAGGACTAGCTAGGTGCCCATCAGGTCCGCTGTCTCTTAAGCATTGCGCCGGCAGTGCTACGCTATTTTTATTTCCCAAAAAAACAAACATTGTTTCCGCGTAAGGAAAAATAAATTATACAAAGAACCACTCCTCAAACCATTTCCATGTTACCGCTTTTGCGATTGCACTATTACCAGTGTCGATACTATTGCATTATTTTAGCGCTAAGGCCAGTTACTTTTGTGCTTCAATGCATAAAACAGCGTTTTCCTCAAAAGGTTAACTGGAACGCCCATTCATTTCGTCGGACACTTTGAAAATTAATATGTCGAAACTGGTTCAGTCCTGAAAATTCATTCCAAGTGGATACGCCTTGCGAACTCAGCGGCTATAATTCGTAGATTGAAAGATGTGCCATAAAATGAATAATTAAAAAGTTAATTAGCGTAATTATGTTAAATATTCAATTACGCATTTTGACCATCCATTAGGCCAGCCGCGTCAGAATTAGCTTGGAACTACATAAAACAATTATCCTCCTTAGAGCGTCGTCGCATTATAGCGAACACAAGAAATCCTGAGGTATGGTCAATTCCATACTTCAGAACCCTCTATAAGCATCAGTCATTAATACATAACCTACCATTCACTTTGAACAAATACAAAAATGTCGATAATTTCAGTAAGAAAGAACTCAGCCCATACGTTGGTAGCTTGTAATATATATGATGTGATTATTATTCTGCCTTCGTGTATGGCTCTGAGTATATAATGTACATCCTGTTTCGTTTTATTAGCAAATGTTAATCTTGTAAAATTCAGTCTCATGCTATGTTGTATAGCTGGTGTTGCCTTGTTTTGTATAGCTAGTATTGCTATTGTATATTTTATATAGGCTGATGATGATGATGATTGCTATTGTAGTGTGGTTTAAAATGGATTCTGTTAAAACTTTTCCCAATTCTCTTAACACGCCGTGACGGAAATATTCTGTTTTTCCGTTCATAACTATTTCGTCCAAGAGGAATTCCAGCGACAGCTGGAAATATATGTGAATTATTGTACATGTGCGCACACTGTTTGCTGACGTACTGTTGCCTTGCCTGGTGTTTTGGGTCACGTCAAGCTACGTATGTAGCTTTTATTCCAAAATGACCGTCAAGCATGTAAATTGGAGAATAAATTGATTTGATTTGATTGATTTCGTCGGACACCTTGAAAATTATTATCTCGAAACTGGTTCAGTCCTGAGAATTCGTTCCAAGTGGATACGCCTGCGAACTCAGCGGCTATAATTCGTAGATTGAAAGATGTGCCGTAAAATAATTAATGAAAAAGTTAATTAGCGTAATTATGTTAATTCTTCAATTATGCGTTCTGTTTTTTCCTGGAAGTAATGACCGCCTCATCGAGTAGTTTAGATCAAGGATTATTATATAATTGTGCAATCTGCAACAGGCAATTTTTAAAAATTTGGTTCAGCAAAACCTGTATGTTTGCATGCTAAATGACATCATAGAACCATATAGTACAAATCAAGGTAAGTGCATGGGCACCAGCAGAAAAATAGCAGCACAGGCAATGGGTCGGATTACTGATGTTCCCGTGGGAGAAACAAAGATTTCGGCCTTTTATTGCTTATATACTGCAGCTGATTAAACCTCGAGAACGTGAGGCTGAAAGATACGGTACAATCTGTAAGCAAAAAAAAAAAAAAGATTTTTTTTTCTCTTACAGGCCGGGCCTGGTCATGCACACGTGGGCCCTAGCTAAGCTTAGTAATGAACGCCCGGGCCGGGCCTGGGCTCAATAGCACGGGCCCGGGCTTGGAACCACGGGCCCGGGCCGGGCCCGGGCTGGTCTCGGTCATGTACGCCCGGGCCCGGGCCGGGCTCGGGCTCTGTATTACGGGCCCGGGCTGGGCTCGGGCCTTGTAAAGCGGGCCTGGGCCGGGCTCGGGCCGAAAAATCCGGCCCGTGCAGTGCTCTAATGCCTACATCTATATCTAGAGTGCACATTTACTTGAAGGTTGATTGCATTTAATGTCGTAAACAAACACAGCGGCACAAAAGCTGTGAGAGATGCTGTAGTAGTGGGCTCTAGGATCAGTTTTGACTCCCTGGACTTCCTTAACAATGTGGCACAGAAGTTATGCACTCAGCTACCATTATAGGCATGAACTGTAGTACAAAAGTAGCAAAGAAGGCAACGATTCTGATCTAGATGTCAGGCATGCTCTTGCCTCTATCCTCGAGAAACTCGATAATTTGCCAGAATTAACAAAAAAAGTGGCAGAAATTGAAGAATCTGTCCAACATATGTCCAAGAAGTTTGATGAATTTGAAAGACATGTTTCCCGCCAGGACATTGAGATCAAGGCGATGAAGAAAGTAGCTGAACTAGAAGCAAACGACGACATGACCGAAGTAGTGCAAACACAGCTACAACAAGATGTTAATGACCTTGAGTACCGAAGCAGGAAACTTAACTTGGAGATACACGGCATTGCGGTTGCACCCAATGAAAATCTACTTTCCTTATTAAACGCAATTGCCCTGAAACTTGAAGTCCCACTCTTAACGGCAGAAGACATAAGATATTCAATATCCAATTCAGGCCTAATTGAAAAAAAAAAATGTTACATTAATTTGGCATAAACAAGCCTTTTAGATGTGCATCAATTAGCTCAGGTTGCAAGTAATATAAAAAAAATTTCAGCTGTTGTTCCAGCTTCTACAACATGCACTGATGCCTTTTTTTTTTTGTGTGTGTGTGTGTCCATGCAAGCAGGCCGTGGATACTATCACAAACAAAAGCCACAAGACTGGGGATATCCAACACAAGCAAATTGAAAGAAAGTGCAATGCCTTGAAAAAGACACCATGCTTAACCTAAATGCAAAGAAGCCTGAGAACACCAGGTTACTCACGTTTTTCGTATGGCCAGGAAAAGGCGAATGCCATCATGGGACACACCAGCAGAGATGGCAGCTGCCAAACGCTGCCGTTCATCTATGTTCTGCTTTGCTCTTGTGTTGAGCTGCGTTAGATGAATGATACCACACAGGTTGCCACACAATGATAGCACACAATGATACCACAGTCGGGTTTCCGTCCAACCCTTGACTTCAACCACACAGGTTGCACATACATACTAAACATTTAAAGGGAACAGCAAAGACTCAAGCTTTAATTTAATTTAAACATTTTCCCAGTTTAAGAGAGGCCCAGATTTACAAAGAACAGAGATGGGCGGTGACAGTACCTTCACGTTCCTGATACGGACCCTGCAACATAACACTGTTGCAATGACAGACCAAGGCTAGTCAACCCTGGCCAGTCAAAAAAAGTAACAGTGAACTCACAAACTCAGCATGACAATTTATCTATATAGGCTTCTCGTGCAGCAAAAGATGGCTGCAAATGGCAAAAAGACTACAAAATCCATTACAGCACCGAATGGTGTCACCACTCGTGTCCTTTTTTGTGCACGTGTGCATTTAAACATAACACATGCAGAGAAATAGAAGCTCAGTCTTCAAGTGCCCCTTTTCATATTAATTCATGCATTTCAGTTAAATGTAAATAGGCTTCAAGAATGGCAATTTATCAGACTAGCTGCAAGTGTGGCAAACACTAACACCACAGTAACGCATGCTTCTGACATTAAACCCAAATCTTATTCACTGATAAAATCTGAATTGCACACTGGCCTTGCTATGATGTAAACAATGAGCATGCTACGACAGAGCACTGACTGATAAAAACGCTTTATGGTATTAAGTGCTGCATGCTGACAGACTGAAAAACCAGTATTGCTTTGTCCAACCTGCGGGCTAAAAAAAAAAAAAAAAAAAAAGTTTACAGCCATGCTTCACACTGTTCAGTGATCGATGTAGCTGAGAGACAACTTTTGCTGTAAAGAATGTTGTGGTCGTTCTGGCAAACACTGCAAGCTACGAAAGCAAACACCAAACACGTCGCAACGGTGGAGATACCGGCACAAAGCCCTTGCTTCGACTAACCTTTTCTGTGTTCAAGGGCTGCGGAGGCGTGAGCGTGCTGGAGCCGGCTTCCTTCTTCACGGTCAACTCCGAGACGAAGTTGAGGTTGACCATGCGTATATCGCTGACATTAGCTTTCCCGCTAGAGCTAGCACATTCTGAGGCAGCAGCGTCAAGGAACGGCACGTGAAACAAAAAGTGACACAGCGCGCGAACACTACAGACAATACGCCATGCATACATTACGTTTTGGCAGTAAGGCAAAACGTTCGCTGCAGGAATATGTTTGTCTTGCAACAGCAAACTATCCCAAGCAACCAAACAAAACATATATTTGAAGCAAAGGATAACCGCTACAATGGTGCCGGTTCACCAAAGTCTCTCGCGTAAAGGCATGACATCACAGCCCTCTTACTAGGAATGGTAGGTCAAGGATGCCGGGTACTTTGAGACCAAGTTAAGCAGAAAAGTGCCAGTTACAGAACGTGACCCACAACACTCAGCAACCTAGGTTAACATACCGCACAATGCATCTCGCCGCCCAGGGCAACGAGTCAGATGATTGCATCGCCGAGACCGGGAACAGTTGCCGCAACGTAGCATCTACTCAGCGATCATTTCGAGTCTTAAAAAACAAAAAAAAAAAAAAACTATAAAATAACTGAGTCTACTTGGATGAGCGCGATACGTTAATAAGCTAACGAAAAATGAGAAAGCGGTGCACAGCAAAATTGTTATTTGCACACTTGCGACCCCGAGGCAAGACTTCGAGAAGCACGTTGCCACTTTCTCTTTACCGGAGGTAGTGGCTGAAGTTGTAGAGCATGCAGCACGCTTCCTGAAAGGATACTTAACATGAGAGCCTTGGTTTGCTGGTCGAAGGCCAACACTTCTCCCTCGATAACCTGGTCATAGCAAGTTTTACAACTAACGAGACTTCCAAGGGAAAAGCATTCTGGCCCATCCGCCATAGCTTTCATTTTCGGGAATGGCCGATCGGCATAGTTGTCGTTACGGGCTTAATGAATCCACTACTTCGGTTAAACACAGCGCATCGTACTTTTTATGCCGTTATGACCAACTAAAGTATTTATGCGTAATAACAATTAACATAAATTATTTAATATTTATTATAAACTTTACGCATAAGGTGATGTAGTTCAGACAGGCGAAAGTTGCGATACGCTGGTTTTACGCAGGATTACGCGGTCCGGCTAGTGGATATTGACAGAACCAATCCGATCCAAAAGCGTCTTTTGGATTTGCATTCTCGCGTAAGGATTTTGGAGAGTCATTGCCAACTCGTGAGTCGCTGTCACCTCGCCTTGTTCCTTGTGTTCCTCAGTCGCACTGTACAACCAAAAGCCGACAAGATGAGTATAATGTCCTATAACGGAGGCGTCGTGCTCGCCATGAAGGGGAAAGAATGCGTCGCCATCGCAGCCGACCGGCGTCTCGGCGCGCGCGGCCACACCATCGCGCTCGACTTCGACCGCATCTTCGAGATGGGCCCCAAGCTCTACTGCGGCCTTCCGGGGCTTGCCACGGACACGCAGACGGTGGCGCAGAGGCTCAAGTTCCGCATAAACTTGTACGAGTTGCGCGAAGGCCGCTCGATTACGCCCAAGACACTCGGCTCGGTCATCTCCAACCTGCTGTACGAGCGCCGGTTCGGTCCGTACTTCGTGCAGCCCATAGTGGCCGGCCTCGACCCTGTGACAAACGAGCCTTACATCTGCGTCATGGACCTGATCGGCTGCATCGACGAACCGACTGACTTCGTGGTCTCGGGTACGTGCGAGGAGCAGTGCTACGGCATGTGCGAGACGCTGTGGGAGCCCGACATGGGGCCTGACGAACTCTTTGAAGCTACTGCGCAGGCACTCATGAATGCCTTCGACAGAGACTCCAGCTCGGGTTGGGGTGGCGTTGTGCACGTCATCGAGAAAGATAAGGTCACCACCAAGTACCTCAAGACCAGAATGGATTAAAAGGAACACTGCCGGCTGCGTAGCTCCATTGCGCGTAAAAAGTCTCTGTAACACCATCCTTTGTGCTAGGAATAAATGCACTTTTTTTTTTACTCCTTAAAAAAAAAAAAGGATGAAAAAGCTTATTGCTCTCTTTACATCTTCGAATCAGTCGTGTAAGAAATTTGATTCTTCAAAGGCTGTAAATAGTCCAGAGCTAAGAAAGAACTTATGAAGGCATAAAGACTTTCGCAGATGGAGCATCATAATGCTGTTCAGAGTTCATTGTCATGTGATCAATTCATTAGCACATCACCAGTAAGGTAGTTCTGCAATGGAGTGGAATTTCCATCGCGGACAATCGACAATGTGTTCCTAGTATAATGGTCTGTAACACATTAGGTGCTACATGGCCAAATAAGCACTTGCTCGTTTTAAATAAGCGTGCCCACTACTGGGGCTTAATCTTGTATTCCTGCTGCTTTGCACACTTTGGAGTGGGATGCACTGATCACTGCACTATTGCGCAACAATCTTGCTTTGTAAATTGTGCAAAATGTTGTGCCCAACATAGGTTCTGAGAGTGGTGATGTCTGTGCTCCCATTTCAAGACCACAACAGGCATTACTGCAGGGGGCGAGGATGACATTGCGTGCATCGCAACGAAGCTGTGGTTCAGAAGATGGTGACGTCAGCTTCGGAGCCTGCTGCTATTGCAGTTAGAGTTCAGTGCAAGACGAATTGCCAAGGTCTGTTTTTCTTTTTTTTCTATCTTACATTTTTTTGTACATGGATAAGTTGTAATGTCTGAATGAACAACTTCCGTGCCTGCTACTACCTATAGCTCATGAATTAATGGTGCTCCGATACCGGAGCACCATTTACAGCTCGAGCAGAGCCGTTGAAGGTAAACAGATTAGATTATTGCACAGCTTTTTACCATGCAGTTAGTGCTTCAATATTGTTGGCCACAAAGACATCTGTGCAAATCATTTATTGCTCAAGTGAAGTAAACGTCCTTGATACAACAGCTCACCTTCGGCAGATAACTCATAATAGTAGGTCACCACTGCTGGTCTAGTGTCGTTTGTCTACTGCCATTGCCCTAAATATATGAAGATGTCAAGACCCTCGCACGTGGAGCAAGCTCTGTAGTTGAGCTGGAGAGATGCCTTTTAGATGGACAGATCCATGTGCCTGTTGTCTTTTTCAAGTTATTGATGCGATTAGCATTCGTAGCCTACTTCAGCCACTTTGGCTGTCTGCTGTCTAGCCACTGAAACATCGCTGTCGCTCGTATAACAAAAAGAAATTGCATCTCCAACTGATAAAAATGAGAATGTGTGCTCTTCTAGCTGACAGTGAAAATTTAAGGGCCCATTCACACTTGCGACTAGGCAAGGTCGCGCGGCCGATTGCGACTGGCGACCAGAAAGCTAGTCAAGGCGAACATTGTTCACACTGACAAATGCGACCGACGAGTCGCTAAACCGAAATGTCTCACGATATGCCGTTCACGTCTGCTTGAAATGTCATCGCCGCATAAAATAAGCGTCGGCATATACGGACATCCTGTTCCTTCGCATCTGATTGGTGCAGCTGTTCTGCGACTGCAGTTGTGCAACTGAAAAATCGAGCAGTGAGCAACTGGCCCAAAACGGTCGCATTTCGAAAAAAGCAACCATTTGCGACTACTTGCGACTGATCGCTTTGCGACTAGGCGAAGTCGCACGACCGATTGCGACTGGCGACCAACGAGCTACTCAAGACGAAGGATGTTTACACTGAAAAATGCGACCGACGAGTCGCTAAACCGAAATGTCTCACAATATGCCGTTCACGTCTGCTTAAAATGTCATCGCCGCATAAAATAAGCGTCGGCGTATACGGACATCCTGTTCCTTCGCATCTGATTGGTGCAGCTGTTCTGCGACTGCAGTTGCGCAACTGAAAAATCGAGCAGTGAGCAACTGGCCCAAAACGGTCGCATTTCGAGAAAAGCAACCATTTGCGACTACTTGCGACTGATCGCTTTGCGACTAGGCGAAGTCGCACGACCGATTGCGACTGGCGACCAACGAGCTACTCAAGACTAAGGATGTTTACACTGACAAATGCGACCGACGAGTCGCTAAACCGAAATGTCTCACAATATGCCGTTCACGTCTGCTTGAAATGTCATCGCCACGTAAAATAAGCGTCAGCGTATACGGACATCCTGTTCCTTCGCATCTGATTGGTGCAGCTGTTCTGCGACTGCGGTCGCGCGACTGAAAAATCGAGCAGTAAGCAACTGGCCCGAAACAGTCGCATTTTGAAAAAAGCGACCATTTGCGACTACTTGCGACTAACTTGGCCGCGCGACCTCGCCTAGTAGCAAGTGTGAATGGGCCCTTACACCTTAAAAAGATGCCTGTGCAATCATGTCGTAGTTCATTTGAAATCAGATGCGCTGAACCCCAATTCTACAGTGCCAGCGAGATAAAACAAACTGTGGTTGTGAGGCTGAGTTTAGTGAAGCTTTCTCTGTGACATCCGAAGGTGTAGAAGCTGTGGTGGCCAGCGGGACAAAGCTTGCTACAGTTGGGAGGCCATGTTTAGTTAAGCTTTCTTTGTGGCATCCGAAGGTGTAGACGCTGTGGTCTGCTATGATAGTGGGTGTATTAATGCGATTAGCATTTTTAGCTGACTTCCTCCATTACAGATTGCAAATAAATGTGTCTTCAGCAATCCGGTGTGTCGCTTGAATGTTTGAATGCTAATCGCATTAATGTGAGCAGTCATCGTGAGATGGGTTCTACCGAACATTGTGCTTGAGCAGCATGGCCCATCTGCTCCTGTCTCATTTCTCAGGCATTTCTGGAGAAGATGCTGCTGTCTGGAAAGCATGCAATCTAAATATCGGTCTGAGCATTGTACCAATACCAAGATGCTCACTCTTCCGAAGTGCTACATCCTGTCGCAGCATATAATCCACCGTTGAAGCAGTGCCACTCTGTTGTCATGGTTGAAATGCCTAATCATAGTTCTGCAGCAGGGTTGAAAATTGAGCTTGTTGGTCTACTGCATAGTTCTAATATTGCCTGGCACATTCATCAACAGGTTACAAAGGTGAAATATTGAACTGGTCGAGAGCAAGCTACTTGGTTCATCAGGGCATATGTAATCCAATTCTATGCAAGCAGTGTCATTGCAAGACCCGAATAAAATCTACAAAATAATACATCTTATATCAGGAGCACTTGTTGTCGAAAAAACAACTGAAAAGTCACAATTGTCTTTTTTTAACAGGGTAGTATACTACTTTGCTCAATTTTGCACTGCACTCAGGCACTTCTGTGATGTACAGAAAAGGATGCTAATAACAAAAGCCATGCAACATTACATCATGGCACCCCAGAACAATACAGATTCATCTTCACATCTGGTTGCACGACATGAGTGCCATAAATGCATATTTCTTTGTTTTTGACAAAGCTGCTACAGGCCTGTCCTCACACTTGGAATGATGATGTTGGTATCCACTCTCAGTATTAAATACTTGCAAAAGACCTATCCTGTACATCAACTTGGGGTGTGCAGAGATGTCACAAGGTTCACAAAGATAAATCACAAGGCTATCACATGTTTATTACAGATACACAATGGTAAGAGTCCAACAAGGGGTAGGCAGTTACTGGCTGTAACTGTACCATGAATTGACAGAGGAGTGCAGCTGGCTCTTTTTCTTTCTTGTTTTTTTTTTTTTTTTTTTAAGTGCCACATGCACATGACATTGATATATGCTGAATTAGCAGATTGTAGTACTGCATCTTAGGTTGATGTTCTCATGTAGAACCGGCCACTTGTGCAGGTGCAACAGCGCCAGCTGCATAATCTAGTGTAAACTACTGTGCCATAACCTACATTATGCCAGTGCCATCATACCACCACCAGACTATCTCTCGAGAGTAATATAAGTGGTCACACAAACTGCTCATTTGACTACAATTGTACCTTAGTTTGAAACAAATACTTGCATCTTAATATCTGCAGAAACCTGTGCAACTACCTCAAATATAGCTATTGTTACTTTTTGATTCCTTCATTTAAGGAACCGGTGAATCTATATGTTGGTAAATATGATGACAGAGGGGGCGGGAGGGGTGCGTCATAACTTCTTAATTATGCTTAGCACTGGTTCCATTACATGACAGTTTGTCTGCCAAAGTACCCTGTGAATGCCATCTTTCATTATGTATCACTCCACATAATTAAGTGTTACGCAATTTTATTATCACCGACAAATGAAGTGAATGATACTAAAGACGTGTCAAGGGATGGTGTAGTATTTAACATAGAGCATTTGTTTACGTTTCTGTGTTTCTTATGTCAAAACAGTGGTTCATACTGTGCATGTAGTCATGTATAAATGACCTGTTCTCAGTTATAGACAACATTATTGATTAGACTAGTTCATGAGGTGCACTTATATATTATTTAGTTTTTCTGTCATCACATTTACTTGTGCAGATCCAAATATAGTGACATTGTGTTGCTATTTTCACCACTACGTAACTTCAAGTTCTCCTTTTGAAACAGTATTAAAAAAAAAACATTTTGTTTATTGCACGAAATTTTTTGAAACTAAGAAACTTTTTTAATAGAATGCAGGTACTTATATATGTATAGGGGGTCTGAAAGGTTTGGAAATTGGAGTTGGTACAAAACTGGTTTCAGATGGGACAGTGTCATATGTGGTTCATCATCTCAGTAACTTAAAGTTCACCTTGACAAAAAAAAAAAAAAAAAACCGGAACTATCCTCAGTGATAAAACATGACACCAAAGAATGTTGAGGTAAGACTTCTTTATTAACTCCAAGTATTCAAGGTATCCGCATGTAAATGGCCAGCTAAAAACTTGCAGAGGTACTTGATCTAGCACCAAAACAAAATGTGCAATGCTGTGCATTGGCGCCACCCATGACAATAATATGGTGTGTCCTTCACAGAATGCTGCAAAAACAAAGTTTGCTGTCGATGACTCCACTACTCACTCTCCTCTGAATACTTCCCCAGGGTGTCAAGCAGCATCCTTTTGCCGTGCTCAATTCTCTGCCCTAGCTGTTGTTCATGTTCCAACACAAGATCTCGAAGTGTTGTCAAGCCTAGAACGCTCTCCTCATTCTTCTGAAACAACTTGCGCATATCATCATCCGTAGACTCAACCATTTTGCACAACCGGCTGCCAAGGCCTGCAATGCAAGATGCATAGAAATGTTTGACACACCTCACATGAACTGTGCCTTTATTTTAACAAAATCTGGGAAAACAAAAAGAGTTAAGACAAAATTTGAAGTTTTAAGGAAATTAGCTAGCACCGAAAACTCTAGCAATCATTGACCTGAGGCAGAATTTAACTTGAGATAGCAAGCTAAACTTAGTGCTTGCACTGATTTCTAAAATCTTGCCTGAAGCCTCTTGTGGGTCATATGCATAATCATGCAAAAAAAGGTTTAAAGGCATGGAAAGAGGCAAAGGTATGCAATAAAATTTCCATGACAATATATATGTCATTTGCTGAATGGATGCTAGATGCCACCACAATATTGTGCTACATCAAACACACAGGATTCACGTACCACGTTGCAAGCACATGTTAGTCAACATGCTCGTTCATGAACACTTCATGAATGAAGTGGCGATTCATGTCCTGAACTTGCTATCGCAACTCCTTTTAGTTGCTGTTTTTGTGAAGAGACTGATTTCTACTGCAGAAGCAGTTTTTCTCAAGGTTCTCTGCAGATTTCTGTTGCATGGATGCAAAGGAAATTACGTCATCGCCTGACATGGTGAACATTAGGCCCGTCATGACACTCTATGGGCCCGGCCGCTTCAGGTCGAACAGTTAGCTGTTTTTATCCCATCTGCCCATGGTGTTGCGGACTTTAATTCGCTACGCTTTATCACACTTCTGCAGCAAAGTTCAAGCTTTATATTGGTGGTGTTTTTGAGATTGGTTTTCGATATTGAGGGATACATACCTTGCCTATGGTCACACACAGAGATCTCATGATGTCATTTTAATGGAACGGCGCCATCTCCACCTGTTATCGCTACGGAAAAACACCGCGAGATGACATATGGAGATGGCGCCACCATTTCATTGCAGAGAAATTAGCATTTTTTGACCCGTGTCGTCGCCAATGAAACACATTTGCTATTGCCTTGGATTGGTGTAGCTTTAGGCGGCATAGGGCAGCACATATATGCTCCGCTCGTGCATCAACTCTCAGATGCGTCAAATCAGTTTTACTGCAGAAGCAGTTTTTCTCGGGGTCTCCTGCAGACTTCTGTTTCACGTAAAATGCATCATCGCCCGACATAGCTCAACATAGGGCAGTGCCAGGCTGCATTTGTCGTCAAAATCTGCTGCACATATCTCTCGTCAAGCTGTGCCAAAATGTACTCTTCTTCCATAATACACATTTCAGTGCCATATATATAGAACTGTTTAAAAATAATATATAAATAACAATTTTATCATTTATATTTATACAAACATATTTTACAATTTCGAACACTACATCCTCGAATCATATATAAATTTATAATATTCTAAAACCCCTAAAAATTACATGTGGCCTCAGCATTTAGGGGTTGAATTCGTAAAGAAAATTGTTTCTTATGTAATGAAGAAGATAGCACAAGCGTCGCTGTGGTCGCTTGGCTCCTGAAGTGAGGAAGACAAAGACCAAAGGATCGATGTTGCTGTTTTCCTCGCGCTGGCACTTGGCTGGAACTGCCCGGGTGCTCTCTGCGCTGGACCTAACGTGACTGGGATTCCCGCTAAACGCCAATAAACACCATATCATTTGGTGGAGGTGCTGGGTATTAATCCCAATACCTCTTGCCAAGGAGGCTCGAGTGGACGGGTTTGCTGTTTGATGTGCACTATTCGGACTGTCCTGTAAACATACTATGATTATTATGGCACTGACACTGTAAAATTATGCGAGAAGGAAGCAGGAAGCATTCTGTGCTACTGCACACAGCAGATGAAATTCAAGGCATCAGCAATTGGGTACAGTGTAAAAGAAAAGCGTATAGTTTATTATTTGTGTGACTTACGTTCAGATGACATCTCGGACGAGGCATCTCCACCATCGAAACCTTCAAGTTCCTCTTCAGGCTCAGCTTCATCATCACCTATATCAATGTCAGACATGGATACAAAAAAGAGACTGTTCTTACAGCAGTTACATAAAAAACACATTACAGTGACTCAGTTGTGTGGAAACTCATTGTTTGGGCGGTGCCCTGGTAAATTTCAGTTCGTTCCAATAATAAACACAAGTGATTCCATATTCATTATTTACAGGTGTATTTTACATTCAGGAAAGTTAGGTGCCAATCTACGAAACACTTGAGCTCGCCATAATTATTTTGGTCCTAGCAAGAGAGCGAGAGAGATAAAAGGAAGGCAGGGATGTTAACCAGTCAATAATTGGCTACTCTACGCTGGTAGAAGGAAATAGAAAAAAGGGAGAGAGAGAAAATTGTCTAACCCTGCCTCCCATATGCAAAGTGGCAACATAAAGACACATCTCTAACATGCGAAGTGAACCTTCTGCATACTAAAATTATGAAAAAAAAATAAAAATAAATGTGATCGCAGTTATTTCATTACTCATAGTACCTTCACACATACTTCAGCTCAGCGCAAACCTCTAGCTGTCAGATAGGCAAGTTTACTGTCACTCTTATTGAGTTTGTCTTCCCACAAGTGCATTTTGCCGTTAGTGCTATATTCGCTGATAGCCACACAGAATTAAGGTACATACGCTATAAAATATTTAGTTTGGTTAGCATGCCCATAGGCGGACAGTTTTCATTTTTGAGGTGGGGCGGGGGGGGGGGGGGGGGCTAGGGATTGACTAGCTTTCTGTACCCCACCCATAAACAGGGTGTTTCAGCGAACACTTTAAAAATTTATTTAAGGTTGCCTGTGGCAGATAGCTCAATTCTAGTTAATGGTCTACTTGAAGAGGCGGACATTACTTGCACAAGAAATTGACATGCATAATCGACTAATCAAAAGAATTCACTAATTAGGTTTTTAACTAATTACCTGATGGCCCATATTGCAATTTAGAAATTGTAGCAGTGGATTTCGCAAGGCGGATCCACTTGGAATTCTCAGGATGACACCAGTTTCGAGATATTAATTCCCGCACTTTGCGGAGAATTGCATTGGCGTTCCAGTTAATTTTGTTCTTCAATGCATAAAGCAACGTTTTGTTAAGAAACTAACTGGAACGCTAATGCATTTCTCCGCAAAGTTAGGGAATTAATGTCTCGAAACTGGTGTCATCCTGACAATTCGTTCCAAGTGGATCCGCCTTGCGAACTCCACGGCTACAATTTGTAAATTGCAGTATGGGCCATCAGGTAATTAGTTAAAACTTAATTAATAATTTTTTGTTAATTATTCAATTATGCATTTCAATTTCTTGTGCAAGTAATGTCCGCCTCTTCGAGAAGACCAGCTCATGAACTAGAATTGTGCTTTCTGCCACAGGCAACCTTTAAGAATTTTTGAAAGTGTTCACTGGAACACCCTGCATGTGTATCCTTTAATAACAGTTGACCATAGATAAACTTTGTGTTTTTAGCACAGTTATTTTTTTTTCTTTCTTGAGTCGTTAGAATTGTCTACTGGAAAGAGAAGCAATACTGAGATACGTATCATTCACGTGCATTTCACATGCTGTTGACACCCGCCGTGGTGGCTCAGTCAGCTAAGGCGTTGCGCTGCTGAGCCCGAGATCGCGGGATGGAATCCCGGCCTCGGTGGTCGCATTTCGATGGAGGCGAAATGCAAAAACGCAGTGTGCTTGCGTTGTAGTGCACGTTAAAGAACCCCAGGTGGTCAAAATTAATCCGGAGCCCTCCACTACGGCGTGCCTCATAATCAGAACTGGTTTTGGCACGTAAAACCCCAGAAATAAGAACACATGCTGCTGGTAAAAGACTCTGCCAAAGGGGCCACTGAAGTGTGCAGGTGTTTTTCAGAGTCAAAAAAGCATGCAAAGTAATTTGAAGTGACGTGAACATACAGCAACATAATCATTCTCTAGGCATAGGCTACCCATACCATTAGAATTAAGTGTTAGTTGGCGACCTCCTTTACTTAAAAAAATATAATAAACTTTGTACTGTGTATATATAGTGTCTGTGCATGGTGTTCACATGGAAAGAAAAAAAAAATTGAAGTGAAGTAATACGCATTAGGTAATCGCCGCTGGTGCTTCTAATGTACTTGTCCTCCATTGTGAGGTCTTGCAGAAATTAAGAAAGAAATTAATACCCCTGTCACACGGGCACTCGAAAGTCTTTTGAGCAAAAAGACTTCTCCCGAAAAAGAGTTTCACCCGCAGACGCACGACAGGGAGCGATCTCTTTTTCAGAAGCGGTCTTTTCTGGAAGAGGAGTTCGCCGATCTCAGGCAACGGAGGCGTTGTCTCAGGCCGATCTCATTTACCGCCGAAAAGGAGTAGCCTCGAAACCAGTGGGCACCAGTAATTATCATATACTAAAGAAAATAAGCGAATGCATAATTTTTTGTCGCCTAGGCTCATCATGAAAAATAATTTTATGTCTCGCAGAAGGTGTGGTAAACCCAGTAATGCTCATTTTCTTCTGTACTCTCGTAAGCAGGTCGAAGGGGCTGGGGATGTCACGTGATGACGCTCTTTCAACTACTACAATAAATTTTTATAAACGTTTCTTATGTTAAATTTATTTGAAAAACGTGTAAACAATAAGTTTTCACTTTATATTTCGAGATATATAAGCTTTTTTTGCCGATATTGTTTCGAACGCTAGCGCCTCGCTTTCGGTAGCCTGTCCAGAAGGAAACACTAAAAGGAGATCGTCGGCGCCGTGTGTCTTCTGAGCAACACCTCTTCATTCAAAAGTCTTTCAACTTGGTAAAAGACCGCTTGCGTAAAAAAGTTTTTGCGTGCTAGTGTGACAGAGGTATAAGAAAGCGAAAGTATTAATTAAAAGCCGTGCACGTCCATGCCAACAATGATGCAGTGATGAAAATATCCATGTAATATTTTCAATGAAAAGGTAGAGGTAACTCAAACGAAACCTCAAATGATATGTGGGTAATATAACTCTAGTAATTACACTTGGGTGGCTCGGGCCCCCCGGCGGAAATCTCTGAAGGGGGCTCGGGCCCCGGAGCTACCCCCGTAGTCGGCGCCTATGATCCATGCCCTTGTTTATCCGTGGCATTGAAGGAAGTTATGCTAATGCGATGTAGTCAAGGAGAAATCAATTGGTGACTAGTATGTTAAAAGAGTCTTTACGTCATTCATTCTTAACGTTGTTGGACCACTTACATTCGTCCGGCCTCTGGAACGAAAAGGCACCGGCGCCAACATCTTCAGGTTCTACTGGACGCACATCTGCTCCTGTAAACGATGGACAAATATCCGACAAAATAAAAAATGTATTCACATATTCGACACATGCTGTATTATTTTCATACGCGGCGACATGCATGAATCGAAATCTTGGCTGCCGAGGTCGTAATCTTCAGCGGACACGGTCGGCGTTTGTTCCGGCAGGTTTTGATGAAACTGCATTGAGATAGTTGCATCGACCCTAATGAGTGAACACGCAAAACCGCGTATACTTGCGAATATATAAGGCCAGATGAACGCTACCTCTTTGTTGTCATCGTCAAAGCATTCATTCATATTATCATTTGTGAGATCCATGCTCGAAACGGCGGTGAAATGGTACGCAGGGAGGTAACCACTGGACTGGGAACAAGTCTTTAGCGAACCGACGGCAGTTTACGTCTGGTAGAAACTAGAAGCAGAAAAAGTATAACTTTTTCCTTCTTTTCCTTTTTGTTTGTCCCGAAGATGTTCCGCTTTATCAAAATTTCCCGGCATTCGGTGTCTCTGAGCCCAACGAGGTGAAGATATTGCGCTTAAATTTCCGCAGCGGAGATGGCTCTCCGAAAAGTGAAGCCGGCAGCCGCCATCTTGCTAGAGGCAAGAAGCCCCAACCTCCGTAGCGGCCGTTGCAGACACAGAGTATGTTCGTAGTGTTTATTGGTTGTGCGCTGTTACAACAGTGTTTAACTGATTGTGACAAACTTTTCGAGGGCAGTGCAACACCTCGGTAGGCCATAGCTGCACCAGTCGCGTAAAGATGACACCAGGTGTAACGTTTCACTTGTAAAATAAGCTCGCGTCGTCTGCTCAGGACTGTCATACCTGCTTACGTCGTGCGTGCGTTTGCTTCAATTGGTAAGGTGCTCGTAAGATACGCGTATGTCGATATTGAATTTACGTTTATGTCGTATAAATACTCGTTGGCATGTCACTGCGTGCGGTTTTTATGTAGCGCTGGCTTGCAGCGGTCTCGGGTTGTGCTCGAATACATGTGCGGTGTGCTTGTACTACGACGACATACTTTGTCTGCTTTGTACCATGTACGCTCCGCGCTGCGACCATGTTTTCATGGGGGAAACCAGCGAGGCAAACGCGTACACAGGAGAACACGTGGGCTGGACGAGCGCTGGACTTACAAGGGACGAGTCACGAGTTGTAAGTTCAGTCCTCGTTCTGACCACTTCTTTCGCGTACGCGTCTTTATGTTTCGTAAGTTTCCTGTTAAATAATTTGCACCAACTAGCCCAGCAATTAAAATTCTCTTGTGAAAGCTGGGATTGAACACAAGAGCGCGAGCCCTAAATTTACAAGAATATTGTAGAGTGTTATCTAAGGCTTGAGGTACACCACATTACTAAGAATACTAAACGAGCGAATCGCGAAGGAAAAGCGTGAACACGTGCTTTCAAGATTTTAATATTTAAAATTAATGAACGCAGAACCTCAGTTACAAAGTGAACCAATATGCATTGTAAAAGTTCAAGTGTCAATTCGAAATGTTTTCTGGTGTTCCTATGTTTGTGTAGCATTTCTTACTGATGTTTCAATGGTCGTGTGTGTTACAATGAGAAGTTCTGGACGGAATGGATGAGTGGCATCTATTTTTCTGAGCACATAATGAAATATGGAAGAGCGTCCGCAGTGAAGTCCATGATGACGGAAGCTCTCGCTTCACCATATATGATTATCAAGTTGTTCAGGATGCTAAACACATAGCTTGCGGCGCTTTGTGCAAACCAGTTCGATAATGTTGTGTACTAAAATAGAGAGTAATTACCGTATTTGCACGTAAATAACGTGAACACGAATATATCGAAAGGGAGACTTTCGGTCTCTCAGAAAAAGAAAAAAAATTGCTTACTATAGAAATTACTATAACAACAGGAATTATTACTATAAAAACAGGAAACAACGCAAAAAAGCGGATGCCCGCAAATCTGCATTCATTGTTACTTTGAACTGCCGTCGCAAAACAAAGTGAAAGGGAAAGTGCTGACGTATTTATCCCTGTCGGCGAGAACGGCGTCATCGTCCACAACATCCACCAAAGTTATTGGGCAAACATCAGTTCAGAAATGCCCGCGATACAACTGAATACGGCAAAGCCGCGGATTGGGCTGTGATTAACCGTCCGACTTCAAAGACCGTTCACTTGACGCGCCGCACAGCAGCGCCTATCGTATCTTTCGCGCCACTTAATTGGGGGTTAACAGTGACGAATCTTTATTACGCACTCACATCACACACGCTTGGTTTGTATGAAGAGACCGCTCATAATTTAACCAAGCTAGGAAGTGCGATTGGCGAAGCGTCCCCGTCCCGCCGATAACTTTTCTCAAAGCTTTTATATCGACAACAGCAACACGCAAGTGTGGGCTGATATACTTTCTAAAAGTGTTTCTTTTTTGTTTTTCATTGCGTGACCATAAAAAAAAATGCAGCCATTCCACGAAGTTAAATTTGTTGAAACAGCGGAGCTGTGGTCGTTCTATTTCTGCGATTGTCGCGTATGTTTCTGCGTACTGCAGCTCGCGCCAAGCGGCGTCCATCGTGCGAAAAGCGCGCGGTGCAAACACCTGCTATTATACCCCGGCGCCTCTCCTCTTCCTCCCCGGCGCGCGCTCCGATTGGTCGGCTCCTCTCATCCCGGCGAGCGAGTCATGTGACCTCTCCGGCTCTGCTCCTGCGTGACGACGCATGCTTGATCAACACAGCTCCGCTGTTAACAAATTCACACGGTCTCTTATGTTTTCCCTAATGCATTAAAGACGCACACATGGCGTACACATCCCTCTTAATTCGCTTTGCCTACTTAGCTTAAGCATCCCTTTTAATTCGCTCGCTCATTCTCTTAATTTGCTTAGTCATCCCCTTTAATTCGCTTAGTCATACCTCTTAATTCATTGAGTCATCCTCTTAATTCGCTTACCCATCCGATTAGTCTAATTCGCTTAGTCATTCTCTTAATTTGCTTTATCATCCATCTTAATTCGCTTTATCATCCATCTTGCTTGCTTACGGGGGTATGAGCCATTGATGACGATAGTTCTTGTACCTTTCGTGTCGCCGACGCGTTTTCCCTCAAGGTCGACGACTGGTTGAAGGTCGACTGAACGATGAGACATATAAGGCTTTCGCCTTAATGAACGCGGGAGCTTTTAGAAAACTGTACGTAAACCATAGCGTAAACACAGGGAGCGCCGGGCTAGTACACTCTGTAGTCGGGCGTATTGACCCTTTTCGCGAGCAGTTTGTTCTAGAGAAACGCGATGGAGCTTTCGGCGACTCGGCGCACGTAACCTCAGCGACAGCGCACGGATACGAAACCATGCATGTGCGATCAGCTGTCAGAAATGCTACTGAGTTTTCGCTAACGCACTGTGCCCCAATCATGCTGTATTGAATCATGTGGATTGAAGACGTCTGCAGTAGTTGGCTGCAAAAATAGTGACTGACATATTAAGGAATGGAATGAATCTGTGTGCCCAAGTTCGCGGACCGTTGCTGGAACTGTCCGTACGTATTACCGGCACTTCGAGACGTACGGCTTTCCTTGAGGATACAGAAATTTGCTCGTCCGCAAGCGTTGAATCGCTAACCTTCAAAGAAGCGGTTTCAGCCACGGAACGCCGGCAAGAGTGAGTACCGCTCGTTAAACAATGACAAAGGGAGTAGCGCCGCTTCCTGTCATAGTAGGTTTCGCGCACAATATCTACACACATTTACCCCAACTGGCACGGAAACTTACGCCCACTCTATCGCCAACGTGTCAAGAATAAGCGAATGGGCGCACGCTCGAATATATGCGCACTTGTATACATAACCTTAAAGATACTACAAGTACGGACCCGCTTGACTTTAACGACAAAATACTTGGAAACATATCCCGAGTAGTTTTCAAGTCCTATTTGCACTTTTTTCTCAGTCTTTATCATCTGGCTCCATCCCTCATGACTATCGAATAGCTAAAGTAATGGCAATTTTCAAATCTGGCATCCGCTCTGATCCCCTAAACTATAGATCCATTTCATTGACTTGCACCTTCTCAAAGCTCCTTGAACGTGTCATACACACCCAGATCATTAATTATTTCGAAGATCACAATATCATATTTAAATATCAGCACGGTTTTCGCAAGGGATTTTCTTGTGACACTCAGCTTGCTGGATTTACTAACGACTTATTTACTTTAATAGACGCCGGCATTCAAGTCGACGCTTTGTTTCTCGATTTTTCTATGGCATTTGATCGGGTCCCCCACTATAGAGTTATCTCTATAGTGGGGGATCTCAAGTTATCGCATCTCAATATTCACCCTCAGGTTTTAACATCGATTAAAGACTTCCTCTCATCTCGCGTTCAGTTCACCGCTGTTAATGGTTCTAACTCTTCAACGGCTCCAGTCACATCTGGTGTACCCCAGGAGAGCGTGCTTGGTCCCTTGCTCTTCCTAATGTTTAATAATTATTTACCTAATTGTGTATCTTCCCAAATTAGACTGTTCGCTGACGACTGTGTTTTGTACCGAGCCATTAAAAGTGAAACTGACCAGTGACCACCAATCTTTACAAACTGACCTCGATTCAATTAACACTTGGTGTTCATCGTGGCTAATGATCCTAAACCACTCAAAGACAAAGCTCGTCTCCTTTACAAGAAACTCTTGCCGCATCCCATAATGACGCAACAGTTGAGACAGCTTCTACTTACAAATATGTTGGAGTTCACCTTCAGTCCGACTTAATTTGGAACTATCACACTGATCTGATTCTAGCAGCTGCTAACCGTTCTCTTGACCTCTTAAAACGGTTATAACCTTCGACATACTCCTGCGCCGGTGCGTAAACTTGCTTATATTACCTTAATCCGTGCTAAAATCGAGTATGCTCCAGCCATATTGGACGCGGATCAAGCCTACATCATAGATAACATCGAATACCTGCAGAACTGTGCTGCTCGTTTCATTTTTTTTTTTTTTTTTCAGATTACTCGCGTTTCACTAGCGCCACGGCGTTGAAATCTCGTGCGGGTCTTGATAACCTTCCACTTCGTCGCAAACTTGTTCGCTTAACTCTTTTCCACAAAACTTATCCTCATCTTCTGCTTCTTGACGATTTATTTCAATCACCATCGGCCTTCTTTCCACGCCGTGACCATCCTTTCAAGATCAAACGCATCATCTGCCGCACTTCATCTTTTGCGAAATCATTCATACCCAAAACCATTATTGAGTACAACCAGATGCCTCCTACAATCGCAACTGAAATGAATACATCAAATTTTCATGAACTTCTAAAAAACCTGTTTTTAAAACTTATAAAAAAAAAAAACCTATTTATACGCGCACTGCGATAGCGTATAAATAGTTCATGCCCCTTAATTAACCTAAATGCAAACAAAGCTGAAGTCTAAATCAAGCTCAAGTTCACCCGCAATCCCACCGTAACCTCTTACACCTATACGATTAATTTTGCTCCTATCGATCACATCACGGTTTACAATTACCTGGGCGTGCGCATGACATAACCACGATCATGGACGCCCCTTATTGACACCATCTGACCGATTGCTTCACGTATCCTTAGATATTAAAAAAAATGTAACCTCAAAACTGCATCACGTAAAAAGAGAAATTAGCATATCAAACATCCGTGCATCCGCACCTGAAATATGCGTCTTCTATCAGCCAATCATAACTCAAATCTGACCTTTAAAAGCAGTGCAAGCAAAACCACACTGCTTGATTTATAAATTCCGCATACTCTAGTGAAATCAGCATAACCGCACTAAAACGTACACTTGAATTACCATCGCTTGCCTTCCGGCGGATGCTCTCCGATTGCTTAGCTCGTTTATTTTTTTTTTCCCCCTCAAGCTGCCAAATACGCCCCAACGTATATCATCCCGCTTAAGCCACAGATGACCCATAGCACGCATTATCACCCAAACATCTGCAATGAACACTCCATCCTTCTAGGGCGCAATATCCCACTTGAATAGCTTACCGGAAAACGTAATTTCATACACTGACCATAAACCATTCGGGGCAAAATTAACTATAGCCGTCGATCTTGCCCAAACTTCCTAAGTATGCTCTTCCCCAACTCCAACGCACATTTCTTTTCTTTTTTTCTTTTTTTTTTTTGCTATTTCTTCCCAATTTGCCTTACCGACACAATCTTGCACGTTTTGCAATTTGTTTTTTTTTTCCCTTGTTCATTTTTATTCCTATTATTTTATGTTCTGTTCGTTATGTTCTGATATTATTGTGGAGTAAAATGACTCCCCCTCCTCCCCTCCCACCCCTTTATGTAATGCATCCGGGTCTTTAATGGGAATACAAATGCAGTCAAATATAACTCCAACCGAGCGTCGTCCTTGAAGCGTGATTCAAGGAGGCCACGTGTTAACGGATCCGGTGTCGAGCAGGGAAGCTAACAAAGCGGGCGCAGGGCGTGCACGGTATCCTCCTCCCCAATCCCCTCTTTGGCCCATGTATAAGAACGGATCAATGTGCGCTCTCCAGGAGCGCAGCGGCGTCTTCTGCGAGAATTATCTGCGACGAGATGCCTTCGTTGTGCAACCCAGCAGCCGCTAACGGAAGAGGACATTTGTCGCGAACCACGTGGCACTCTTCACGCTTGTCGAGCACGGCGGATTCGTTATCCGGCGCAGTGTATAACGGGGTTGGGTTGGGAGGATAGGCAGGAGGAAGTAAGCACGGTGCTCCGCCATCCCGCGCCTATACGCTGCGAAGAGAACAGAAAGGAAGCGGCCGCAAGAATGCGCGCGGACATCATAGCGCGAAAGTGGGTTACAGGGGATGGAAGGGATAGGGAAGGGGAGTGTCCAGAAGGCCGACCGAGGGGCTCGTCTGTCTCCCGAGGAGAGAGATGTCGACGAGGAGGGGAATGGGGGTACATTATGCGTCGCTAAAAGCGTTCCACGTCGGTGGGAGCTGTACAGTCCTTATAAAAATAACTTTTGGCATTCTGGAGGACTTTCGGGTCTCGATGTGCACTTCCAGCACTACCTATCATTGCCATACACACACAGCAACGTCGTTATGACAACGTTGAAATAAAATAAATGCATAAGATAGGGAATCTCCTGCTGCGGGCACCATAAAGACTATGTGCAAGGTGTACCAATATTACAGAGAACACCAGATTCACGTTCAGTATCCGTGATCTCCCCTGCTTTTTGCTGAGGTGAAATTAGGAAGTTCCTGAAGCCAGATTCTTCACCACTAGTACGATATATTTTGCAAGTATACCAGGCTCGTTGTTCCCGGTTGCCGGTGAGTTTCCGAATCATCGGTCGCACAGTCATTATCGGCTGCTGCATTGCTCTTTCCCAACGACACCTGGTGTTTTCAAAAGCATGACACGACCAATGTAAAAAAAAAAAGGAAGAAAAAAAGAAAGAAAATTCGTATCGTGCATATTCCAGAGTTCCATGCATATTCCATGCCAGTTCCATGCGTGTTCCAGAGTAATCCTTGTTGCCCGCGTGTCTCCCAGAAAGTACTACACAATTCGCGTCACTCATACAATGAGATTACATAAGCGTCGGTGACAACAGACGACGGATAGAATCATCGATAACGTTCGAGAAACTTCCGGTACATGCAGGCGCGTCCTGCGTCGAGCGATAACGTTTAACATTCGTTAGCCGGTGAAAAGCGGTCACCGGTGAAAGATAAACAAGTGTAGTCGCAGTAGTCGGGCAAGCTAATGCTGTTTTGGGTGTGGTATCGCTGCATTCGTTTGTCTGTTTCTTTTCGGTCAGTTCCAGTGTAAGATATTGTAAAGGTACAGCTGCAGTCTGTTGATGAAGCCTTTGATTCGTAGAACTCCTTATCTGAGGATGGTCGTCGTCTATCTATCTAATAGTGTCAGAAGGCTACGAAGAGAAACCCGTGTACGTTGACGGCATATGATTTCAAGATTAGCTGGCGAGACCACCACCTTGTGTATTTGAAGTAAGAGAGACACCATATTGGAGGAGGACAAGAAATGAAAGAAAAACGGGACCCAGGACCCAATGTGCTGACGCCGATTACCCTGCTCACTAGCGCATGGAGTCTTTTTTAAACAGCGGAACTGTTTAAGCCGGCCGTTATTCCGTTAGTCGTCCACAAAAAATGTGGGCCGATCCTGGCGGTAGTGCAGAAAGGGTCTAAGCGCAGTGGCACATACCCCTGTGCACTTTGAACTAGCGAAGCTGAGCCTGGAAGTCTAGCTAAGCATGGTAGGGAGTATTTTAACTTAGCCATCGATAGGCAATTGATAGCCAATCATTAGCTCATAAATAATTATTCAATAATCAATCAATTCCGGGAAATGCTGGGTATGACTTGGTAGTGCTTAGCCTAGCCCAAATACGTAGCCAATACCTTGCGATAGCCAATCAATAGCTAATCGATAATCGATCAATAACCAATAAATTCCGGGAAATGCTGGAGATGACTTGGTAGTGCTTCATCATCATTATCAGCCTATATTTATGTCCACTGCAGGACGAAGGCCTCTCTCTCCCTGTGATCTCCAATTACCCCTGGCTTGCGCTAGCTGATTCCAACTTGCGCCTGCAAATTTCCTAACTGCATCACCCCACCTAGTTTTCTGCCGTCCTCGACTGCGCTTCCCTTCTCTTGGTATCCATGCTGTAACTCTAATGGTCTACCGGTTATCCATCCTACGCATTACATGGCCTGTCCAGCTCCATTTTTTCCTCTTAATGTCAACTAGAATATCGGCTATCCCCGTTTGCTCTCTGATCCACATCGCTCTCTTCCTGTCTCTTAACGTTAGGGCGAACATTTTTCGTTCCATCGGTCTTTGTGCGGTCCTTAACTTGTTCTCGAGCTTCTGTGTTAACCTCCAAGTTTCTGCTCCATATGTTAGCCCCGGTAGAATGCAATGTTTGTACACTTTTCTTTTCAACGACAGTGGTAATCTCCAAGTCAGGATTTGGTTTTTCAACGACAGTGGTAATCTCCAAGTCAGGATTTGGTAATGCCTGCCGTATGCACTCCAGCCCAATTTTATTCTTCTGTAAATTTCTTTCTCATGATGAGGGTCCCATGCGAGTAATTGACCTAGATAAACGTACTCCTTTACAGACTCTAGAGGCTGACTGGCGATCCTGAATTCTTGTTCCCCTGCCAGGCTATTGAACATTATCTTTGTCTTCTGCATATCAATCTTCAACCCCACTCTTACACTTTCTCGGTTAAGGTCCTTAACCATTTGCTGTAATTCGTCCCCCATTGTTGCTGAATAGACAATGTCACCTGCAAACCGAAGGTTGCTGAGATATTCGCTGTTGATCCTTACTCCTAAGCCTACCCAGTCTAAGAGCTTGAATACCTCTAAGTATGCAGTGAATAGCATTGGATATATTGTGTCTCCCTGCCTGACCCCTTTCTTGATAGGTAACTTTCTACTTTTCTCGTGGAGAACCAAGGTTGCTGTGCAATCCTTGTAGATATTTGCCAACATATTCACGTATGCCTCATGTACTCCTTGATTACGCAATGCCTCTATGACTGCTGGTATCTCTACTGAATCAAATGCTTTTTCGTAATCTATGAAAGCCATACAGAGAGGATGATTGTACTCCGCATATTTCTCTATTACCTGATTGATGACATGGATATGATCCATGGTAGAATATCCCCTTCTGAAGCCAGACAGTTCTCTTGGTTGACTGAAGTAAAGTGTTGCCCTGATACTATTGGAAATTATCTTGGTGAATATTTTATACAATACTGAAAGCAAGCTAATGGGTCTATAATTCTTCAATTCTTTAACGTCTCCCTTCTTATGGATGAGTATAATGTTGGCGTTCTTCCAGCTTTCTGGTACACTTGAAGTCGTGAGGCATTGCGTATAAAGGGCCACAAGCTTTTCAAGCATGATATCTCCTCCATCTTTGATTAAATCGACTGTTATTCCATCTTCTCTAGCAGCTTCTCCCCTGGTCATGTCTTTCAAGGCCCTTCTAACTTCATCGCTAGTTATAGAAGGAGCCTCTGTATCCTGTTCATCACTACTTCGAATGCAAGTAGCTTGGCTGCTCTGGTAACTGTACAGGTCAGTATAGAATTCTGCTGCTTTCACTATGTCATCGAAATTGCTGATATTACCCTGCTTTTATTTCAGTGCAAACATCTGGCCTTGTCCTATGCCAAGTTTTCCTCTCACTGATTTTATGCTGCGTCCATATTTTACTGCTTCCTCAATCTTTTCCACGTTATAATTTCGGATATCCCTTACTTTCTTGTTGATCAGTCTCGACAGTTCAGCGAATTCTATCTGGTAGTGCTTAGCCTAACCCAAATACATAGCCAATACCTTGCAATAGCCAATCGATAGTCAATCAATAGCTAATCAGTAGCTAATCGATAATCTATTAATAATCAATAAATTCCGCGAGAAGCTGGAGATGACTTGGTAACTAGTGCTTAGTCTAGCCCAAATATGTAGCCAATACCTTGCGATAGCCAATCGATAGCCAATCAATAGTTAATCAATAATCGATCAATAATCAGTAAATCCCGAGAAATACTTGGGATATGCCTTGATAGTGCTTAGCCTAGCCCAACTACGTAGCCAATGCCTTGCGATAGTCAATCAATAGCTAATCGATAATCAATCAATAATTGATAAATTCCGGAAAATGCTGGGAACACTCTCCTTCCCCACATCCACCTCACGGTACATCCCCTCCCCAAAATCATGCACCCGGAGCACCACGCGGCTCTTCACAAACACTACGGCACGCGACCGGATACCGTCTATGTCGACGCCGCCTCTTACCCCTCATCCCCAGCCTTCGCCATACGCGCCGTCTCCAACTCCCTGGTCCCGCAGGTCACTGGCTCGGCCCTCGCCACCTCCTCTATGGAGGCCGAGGAGGCAGCCATTGCTCTGGCCATCTTCTCCACCTCTGCCACACACATCTTTAGTCATTCCAAGACCGCCGTCCGCAACTTCGCCCGCAGACGCATATCGGCCCCGGCTTCACGCCCCCCACTTATGAGGCCGATCCAAATTTTATGGGTCCCCGCTCACGCGGGTCACCCCGGAAACGAGGCCGCCAATTCTCTAGCTCGACGATTCGACAGCCGAGCAGGGCAGGCCACCAACTGGGGAGACGCACGCGAGTCATGGTCTCATATCATGAAATATCCCTTCATTATAAGAGCAAAGGCTCTTATAATGAAGGGATCATGTGGTGCCTTAAGAGCAAAGGCACCACATGTACAAATCTCACCAAACTGCAGCAGGTGACGTGGCGCCAGCTGCATACCCGCATTTTCCTCTCCCCGCCCATCTAGCAATAATACACCCGGGACTTCCTCGCCTGAGTACACAATCTGTGGTGCGCCTAAAGCGGATTTCCACCACACTCCATACTTATGCTCTGAGCTCCAACGACCTGCCGATTTAGATGTACCGCACGCACGCACGCACGCACGCACGCACGCACGCACGCACGCACGCACGCACGCACGCACGCACGCACGCACGCACGCACACACACACACACGGGTGTCTGGAGCCCGCCACTATACGGCGCGCCTCATAATCTGATTGTGGTTTTGGCACGTACAGCCTCGTAATTAAATTAGTAGTTAAACACTTCTGTCACGATGCGGTGTGCCACATAAGACAGTGAAAATGCTCAACCCTCTCAGAGGTCATGAACAACGGTGCAGAACAACGGTGCAAAACAACGCCTCAAGCGAACACGTTTCCCTGTGCGTTCTGTGTGCCACGCAACAGCAGTGGTGCACGCAAGGTAACGTTTAACATCAACTCATCACTCTCGCATTGGACTAAACGTTGAAGAAATGAAACATTCGCCGTCAACATCACCGCTAATTATCGTCAATCAAAGCAAACAGTACAGAACGCTTCGCTTAGATCGAGTGCCACAGTGCGTGGGATCCGCATAATTTTTCTTCTCTTCCATCATTTCGCTGCGCGCCTCATTTTCAACGGTGGGGTTGCGCCTTCCGCATTGGATGATTACCCGCAGTCACGTGTAACTGTTAGTGACGTAGGTAGTAGTACATTTTACGCCACGGCGTTTGTGCGTGTTACCTTGACTCCCTGGATGGAAGCGCAGTTGATGCGTAGCTTCTGGCAAGAGGGAGAGCGCGCAGCGTTTGGTTTGAAATTTCAGCTGTTTTCGCGGGAGCGCGCAAGTTGTAATAATTTGCAGACACGATCGTCAGTGCGTGAAGTATGGGTGGCCCTTGTTTGTTCAAAATGGTCAAACATGGCGGATGACCCTTTAAAGACTGTAAAAACTATTGTACACGGTAGCGCGCTCAAATCGCACCAGCGATGAGGGAAGTAGTTGAAAGCTGTAGTAACTATGACTGCCTGGTGCACACCAATATATCTGACCCGACAGTTTGACAGCAGTGTCGGGTAAAGTTTATTCATGCACTTTCCATGTCGCCCGTCGCTGCTGTACAGTCATTATGTTTACTTGACACAAAAAGTCGCCAGAAAGGAAAACTTAGTTTGTCGTAGTCAAGAGTTCAACCAGTTTAATGGGACAAATTATCTCCCTTACAGGTTCGAAATGTTTATTGTGTCGTTATGTGTCACTGGGTGTGCGCCCGATCTTGGCCAATACCCCAGAAATACGTCTCCTCACTGTTCCCTATAGTATACATATATCCCGCATACTTTGCTACTGTATTCACCACCACTAAGAGACGTGCACACATCACAATTGTGTGAACTGAAGTTGGTGCATATACCGCAATGAGGAGAAAGCTTCACGACAATTATTTCATTACCAATGGTAACTTCACGCATAATTAACCGAAATTGGGGTGGATTTCCGATAACTGAAGTTCACCTTATACTTAACCACGTTAGCATGCCCTTTTTTCAGTGTGATCTCTTGTTGGGATACACAATACACACACAATTACATGTGAATTCGCAGGGTAGGTAGAATATGAATACTGTAAATACAACTTCATTTTGATGCGACAGCGTCAAATACGGCTCATTGAGCGAAAAATGCGGCGTCTGTAGCGGCGAAAAGGCACCTAAATTCCCATTGGCTGCGATGCCACGTCACTAGCGCGCCTCGACTCAGTTCCCGTTGGCTGCAACACCACGTACAGAGCGCGCCTCGACGAAGCAGAGCGGGCGCAATGGTCACCTGGATCTTGACCTCTAAACGTTGGACGCATGTCAGACGAAATAAATATATTCACGTGCGACGCATGCTGAAATATTTTCATATATATATATATATATATATACTTGAGCGGAAACCTCCGCTGTCGAGGCCGTAATTTTCCGTAGACGTGATCTGTAACAAGCAAGGACGACGCAACAGCATGCTGGCCAGAACAAGAAGAACGATTGCTTTATTCAAGTGCTTGATTATATAGGCGCGGGACCGTGCGCCGTGAGCATCTGCGCATTAAAGATGCGCAGTCATGCTACAGTTGACTTGTCGGATACGTCAATTTCCGGTAACAAATAAATTGTACACCTTCCTAAAAAAAGTTCTTGAAAGTACACCACAAGCAAGGATTATGCGGACACTTTATTAAAACGTTCCTCATAATGAAGACGTTGCGGTAGCTTCACGGTTCGGGTCGACCTTCTCAAAGCTGGCGGTGGTACAACCGGGGTCGAAGGGTTGCCCGTTGTCGGTGGTTGACGCGTTACTGTTTGCGAGGTTGGAGCTGTCGCTATTGAATGGTGACTAGCGTCGTTGTCCGCTGGGGTGGTATCGATGTAGTCATCACTTGCCTTTAACAGCCGTTCGCCTCTGAGCCTCACGATGGTACCACTTTGGAGAGGAGGCAAAGGCCTTCCAGCTTGTTTTTGACTGTGCTTGACGTCGGTCGCGGTCACAGCACTGAAGTCCGGGAGGTTGGCACGAAGGCGCCTTCCTTGCAGGAGTTCACCAGGGGATCACCCGCCCTCCAGTGGGGTAGTGCGGTAAGCCAGCAGGCCCAACCAGAAATGATCCTCCGAGTCTGCAGTTTTCTTCAAGATGCGCTTCACAATCTGCACACCTTTTCCCTCAAGCCCGTTAGACTGCGGATAATGAGGGCTGGATGTGACGTGTGTGAAGTCAAATTTCCTTGAAAACAAAACGAATTCATAGCTGGAAAATTGCGGACCATTTATCAGTACATACTTTAACTGGCACGCCAAATCTTGCAAAGATAGCACTGAGTGCTGCAATGGTTGATCGCGCCGATGCGTCTGGCAGTTTCTGGAAAGTTTGATAAGGCATCAAAAACAACTATGTACGACTCACCCGCAAACGAAAAAAAAAAAAAAAAAATGTCAGCCCCAACTCTATACCATGCACAACCTGCCACGGGTCGCATTTGAAGCGGTTCCTGCGGTTGTTTGTAAGCGTACTTGCGGCATGTAGGACACATTTGCACCATAGAAGTGATCGCAGCGTTGAGCCGTGGCCAAAATACGAGACGTCTGGCTCTTGCATTTTTGCATGCCGAGATGACCTGCATGAATTCTTTGCAGCATTGTTTGACGCATGCTTTTCGGAATAACCACTTTCGATGCCTTTAAAGGTCTTCCGTTGACAAAGGAGAGTTCTTGCTCAAAAGGCTTGAGGTCACCTTGTACCGGTAGGCACAGCGACAAACCAGTGATTACAGACTGCAGATAGCAGTCACGAGCAGTTTCCGCCTGCAGTTCTTTCTGCGTTGCTGCCGTGACTGTTGCCTAGTAGCTGGACTGCGTGAACTTCGACGTCGTCCGTGGCACCAGCCTTGTCTTGGTTGTCAGCAGTCGACCGGGACAGCATATCAGCAAGCACTAGGTGGTTCCCAGGAATATACTGCAAGGCAAAATCGTACTTGAACAATCTCAAAAAGAATCGTTGAAGACGAGGCGGCATGTCACCGACTTCCATTTGAGCAATTGACAAAAGTGGCTTGTGGTCCGTTTCGATCGTCACTTTCCGCCCATAGACGAATTGATGAAATTGTGCGCATCGGAAGCAAATTGCTGGGGCCTCCTTTTCTATCTGAGCATAATGATTTTCTGCTTCAGTCAGGACTCGGGATGCGTAAGCTACGGGCCGCCACTGATTATTGTGGCTTTGCACAAGAGCGGCGCCGACGCCCTTCTGCGATGCGTCGCAAGATAACTGTTCCCCGTCGCCCGCGTCAAAGATTGCCAACACGGGTGCGGTGGTCAAAATTTGCGTCACGCTTTTCCACTCTTTGGCGTGGGTTTCCGTCCACTCAAACTCCGTGCCAGCTTTGATAAGAGTTCTTAAAAGCGCCGTTCTTTCAGATAGCTGCGGCACGAACTTGCCGAAGTAGTTCAACACAACAAGCATACGGTTAACATCGGACTTGCATATGTTGGCACCGGCATTTGAACCAAGCTTTTAACGAGCCCTGGGTTCGGCGACAAGCCTTTTTTTTTCGCCTATGATATCACCCAGAAAGAGTATAGCTCTTACGCCGAACTTGCACTTCTGAGAATTAAACGTCAACCCGGCTGTTTCAGCGGCTTTCAAGACAGCTACCAGGCGCTTATCGTGCAGTTCCTTCGTTGAGCCCCAGACCAGGATATCATCTATATAAATAAGCACGCCAGGTAGACCGTCAAATATCTGGCAAAGCGCCTGCTGAAACACCTCAGGTGCGGACGAGATACCAAAGGGTACCCCTAAGAAGCGGTATCTGCCGAAAGGTGACGCGAACGTACAGATCTTGGACGTTTTCTCGTCCAGGGGCACCTGATGGAATCCGGCGTTTGCATCCAGACAGCTAAAATAGGTAGCTCCTGTTAGTCGTGCTTCCAAGTCCTCGCGCCTCGGTAAGCGGAAGTGTTGCCTCGTGACATACATGATTACTCTTCTGGGGTCCATGCAAACCCTTAAAGCACCGTACTTTTTTCTTTACTAAGACCAGAGGGCTTACCCAGTCTGTGGGTTCCCTTTCTCCGACGATGATTCCCGCACGTGTTCCTTCTCAGGAGGTTCCTGTAGTGCCAGTGGAACCCTACGGGCCGGCTGAACGACTGGAACCGCGCCTGGTTCCAGGAGCATGCTGTACGGAGGCTTCAAGCAGCCCAACCCTTGGAAGACGTGCCTAAAATCTTTCAAAAGTCCATACTCAGGGGAGGCATTCACAGTGTCCACCGAGCGTTGAACCAACCCGAGCGCCTCACTGGCATCGAGTCCTAGGATGGACTGACGCCCATTCTTTACAACGAAAAATTTGATGCTTATATCTCGGTGGCTCCAACGGACACTTTCTGCGACGTTGTTCCGTAGCTTGAAATTACACCCCCCTTGTATGCTCGCAGCACTGAGCAGGTAGGTTGCAACGCTTCTTTGGCTCGAATCTTACGGTATGTTGAAAACGGTAGCAAGCTTGCCTGTGAACCTGTGTCCACCTTGAACGTAACTTCACGGCAACTCACACGTGATTTAAGTGTCCAGCCCTTCCAGAGACCATTTTCGGAGCTTATTTTAAGAATCTCAAAGTCACTCTCGTCGACTTTACCGAATTCACTGACGGTGGTCGACTTCCGGCAACAACTTGCAAACAGGGGCGGATCCAGGTTTTTTCTGAGGGGGGGGTCAGCTTCTGTCAATGATGATGATGATGATGATAGTTGCCTTTCTTATTTACCGAAATTCACCGTTTCTGCTCACGATAAACCCGCGTTTTATACGGCTAGAACTACACCTGTAGCCCACCGTGGTGGCTCAGACAGCGTTACGCTGCTGAGCACGAGATCGCGGGATTCGCGGCGGCCGCATTTCGATGGAGGCGAAGTGCAAAAACGCCCGTGTGCTTGCGTTGTAGCGCACGTTAAAGAACCCAAGGTGGTCAAAATTAATCCGGAGCCTTCCACTACGGCGTGCCTCATAATCAGAACTGGTTTTGCACGTAAAAACCCAGAAAGAGGAAGAAGACCTGTAGCGAAACCAGATATCGGTTTCTCCGAGCTTATAGGAAAAGGACGTTACCCAATACAGCCATGTGCTTGGCGGCTGTGCCTGATAATACCGGGTGTTCAAAACTAAGCTTTATGCTTTTCTTAAAATTAGGCACTGGGCACACGAAGACCACCTGTGCAAGTAAGTTATGTGGCCAGGGGGGCACAAAGTGAGATGATAATTATCGCTGTGAGCAGCCCAATTAACTAAAATTGAACAATTATTTTTTGTCGACTGCAGTAAGTGGGTATGTTTGTATTGAAAACTTAGAGGCAGTCGTGTTTATTACTGCAGTCAATAAAAAGTTAATTATTCAATTTTAGTCAGTCCGGTTGCTGACAGTGATAATTATGGTCTCACTTTGTGCCCCCCCCCCTTGGCCACATGACTTATTTGCGCAGGTGGTCTTCACGTGCCTCCCAGTCCCTAATTTTAAGAAAACCATAAAGCTTAATTTTGAACACCTGGTATATCTAGCCTGTATTGTTTCTTAAAATAAAATTTGGGATGATCTGTTGCAGGTTCGTTATAAATGTGTAAGCACAGGTCCGTCTTTGGAGTTCTGTTGGGACACCTTGTTTTCTTTAAGGAGATTCTATGTGTTCGGTTGAGACACCTTCGTTTGCTTTGGAGCTCCAACGCGGCAACCACTACGCTGGTTGTTTACGATATGCGAATCACCGCGTATGAAGACTCACGACGCCACCTACAAGAAGAACGATGCGGCGTAGTAGCCGAGAGCGCGAGCCAGCGTCTTCATGTTTTGTTTCCCACGCGACGCCATCCTTTTACACAAGGCGCGCATCTGCTCCCGTTTCTCGAACCACGCGACGCCATCCTAGGCCCGCGCGCTGGCGTTGGCCGTCACGCTCCGCCACTTCGCAGCCGCTGCTCGAGGCTTCGCCCCGCTCCGCAAGAACGCCCACTCAGACAAACGGATCCGGCTGCTTTGAGCCTCCTATGCTTAATGTACGACAATAAAACTGCGAAGGTTCAATGAAAAACTTGCAGCATACTGCGCTCGTACTGGATATTGTCAACATGTAACTGTGATCGCAATGAGTGCTACAGTTAAAAAAAGTTGCCCATGCGTAGTTTTTAGTTTAGCTGTTAGTTGTTATTATTTATACAGGGTTTGTCCGAAAAGTAATGTCAGTAATGTCAATTAAAAAGACACTATTGATCAGATCGGTACAACACAATAAAATGTTTCAAAATAGGCTCCTCCTGCGTCGTTACATTGCTTCTAGCGAGATTTCCAATCATCGAAGGCGTCACTGACAGTAGGCCTCCTTAGGAATGTCCTTTATAGCCTTGGTGCAAGCCTCTTCGACTTTGCCAACTGTCGCGAAATGTTGTCCTTTCATGGGAATTTTCAAGCGCAGAAAGAAGAAGCCTGGGAGAGCCACGTCAGGGCTGTAGGGCAGCTGAGGAACCATTGGCATCTTTCAATCGGCCAGGAAGCGGGTCACGAGGAAGGCGGTGCAGGCTGCATGGTGCATTCTCATGGTGAAGTTTCCAATTGCCCCCGATATCAGGCCGGGTGCGATGAATCCTTTGTTTGAGTCGCTTGAGAATTTTTGACCTTTGACTTGCTAATTCTGGCCTTCTTGGGGCGAGGGGACGCCGAGCTGTGCCACTTGGCACTTAGCCTTTTTGTTTCGGGGTCGTATTCAAACACCCAAGTCTTGTCACCTGTGATGACATTGTGCAAAACGTGGGGGTCACATTCGCAAAAGTTCCAAACCTCCTGGCACGTTTCAACTCGGTTCGATTGTTGGTCGTCCATTAACAATTTGCGCGAGATCTTCGCGCATACTTTTCGCATCTGAAAATTATTCGTCAAAATCTTGTGAATGGTATTTTTTGGAATGTTTACTGTCTGTGCCACTAAACGGACACTCAAACGAGGGTCTGAGTACAAAATATCTCTCGCGCGCGTCACATTTTCGTCGGTGATGGTCGATGATGGAGGTACAGCGCGGGCTTCATCGCTGACCTCTTCACAACCATCTAAAAAGACCCTGTGCCCCCGGTAAACTTGACCTTGTGACAAACAATTATCACCAAAAGCTGTCTTTATAATAGGAACAGTTTCCTGTGCAGACTTGCCGAGTTTCACACAAAACTCGATGGCGGTCCTTTGTTCCAACGAGCGCTGCATTACGGCTTGCACGGTAAATGAAAATGAGTTGACGAAAAAATGCCAGGCCTGCGCGGCACACGCAGCACAGACAGCGTAAGCTAGAGGAGCGTTTCGACAGTACTACCTAGTAATTTGAGTGAATGCGTCAGGAACGCGCTTGGGACGCCGTCGCGCGTGCAAGCCGACGCGTTCCATCGCCGATGGCTAGCGCCGTTCGGTCCAGCCAAGCGGCGGACAATGCAACTACGGCTGTCATATTCGCTCCCACTGCAACGCGCCCGACGCGGCCTGCTTGGGAGACTCCGTCACGCGTGCAAGCCGACGCGTTTTATCGCCGGCGGCATCATCGCGACCCGAAACGGCTATTGGAATGAGCCCATAACAGCTTACGCTGTAAAACCTTGTCCTTACTCTCCAGATGGTCGCAGACGACTGAGCGACCGCGCGTGCGTAAGCTAACTTCCCCCTACACCAATCCCAACTGGTCTTATTAGCGCGCTGCGACGTATAGTCGCTTCACAATATAATCACTGACATTACTCTTCGGACAAACCCTGTATATGAACACTTCAGCAAGTGATCTCTTTCATCAAGCAGGTTGGTCGCGGAACCGATGACAGCCAATGAGGCAACCGATGACACCCCAAGGGGCAACTAAGTTGATCAGGCGCGAAGGCACTCGCGCGGACATCGGCGTGCTTGGCAAAAGGGACGTCTCCTCGTTCATTCGACGCCACCGACGGGACGAGTAAGGCACCGCCGGCGCAAGGAGGTCGAGGTGTTCATGAGAAAAAATAACTACGACAACTTCGCAACACCACACCCCGACGGAATACAACTAAGCTTGTGAGCGAGCTAGCTTTACTTCCACATGGCTGATATCACTGGTACTCGCGAAAAATACTCTTGAAGAATGCTAGTGGCCATATTTTTTTGCCACAGGGCCCTCCCGCTGTCAGCGAGGGGCCGATGCGGAAATCTGAGGGGGGGGGGGGGGGGGGGGTCAGGACATCCGGACATCCCCCCTGGATCCGCGCCTGCTTGCAAAGTGGTTGAACTTGCGGCAAGAATGACATCTTACCGAACGCTGGAGACTGTTTAGGCCTATGTTTGCGGTTGCATTTCCTGCAGCAGTACTCTTGATTATCGCGATACGCGTTGCTGCTGTTTTTTTCGTTGACACTGTGAGACTTGAAATACCGTCAACGCAGTCTTCAGACTTATTCCAAACTTGCTCCTTAGTGCCACCGATTCTGCAGCCTCACACAATTCTTCAGCTTTTAGTAGCGTTAGGTCTTTCTCGGCGAGCATTCTTTCACAAAGCTTTGGGTTGTTCATACCAAACACAATTTGGTCTCTAATCAGTGAATCGTGCTGATCCCCAAAATTGCACTGGGTTGCCCGTTTCTTAAGTCACGAACAAATTTCTCAAAAGGTTCCTTCTCCGCCTGGCTTCTTGTACGAAATACATATATTTCATGAATTTCGTTGCTCACCTCGGAGAAGTAAGCGTCGAACTTCTGCACCACAGTTCCGTACGTAGCTTTCCTTGCTTTCACCGGGGCCGTACTGGAAATTGCTGAAGATGTCGAGCGCTTCGTCTCCTGCGAAGCTCAGCAAGAGTGCAGCTTTTGAAGCATCACTTTTCGGTGCCTTCGCTACTACCGTTGCTTGCAGATACAGCTCAAACCTTTGCTTGAAGCGCTGCCTATTTTCCGATAGGTTGCCCGATAGACGCAAAGGCTCCAGCATCTTCAGTAGGTCCATTCGGTGCCGTTACTGCTGCGCTTCGGTCCGCGGTGCATGCCACTTCTGACACCATGTAACTAGCAAGGACGACGCAACAGCATGGTGGCCAGAACAAGAACGATTGCTTTATTCAAGTGTTTGATTATATAGGCGCGGGACCGTGCGCAGTGAGTATCTGCGCATTGAGGATGCGCAGTCATGCTACAGTTGCCTTGTCGGATACATGATCGACGTTTGTTCCAGCACATTTTGTTGAAACTGCATTGAGATAGTTACATCGACCCACATGAGTGAGCACACGGAACAGCTACTTGTAAATATATGGCATATGAACGTTACTACTTCGTGGTCATCCTCAACGCATTCATTCATGTTATCATTTGTAAAATCCATACTAGTGGCTTATCGAAAGGATGGGTCGCAGGGAGGGAACCCGTCTTTTGCGAAGAAACAGCAGCTTACATCTGGTAGAAACGGTATAACTTGTCGCTTCTTTCTTTCTCTTTTAGAAATTTGGCCCGAAGATGTTCCGCTTCACCGAAATGAAATTTTCGCGGCATTCGGTGCATGATGAGCCAGACCAACCCGACCCACTGAAGTGACGCTAGCGAAGCTGAGCGCATGGCCTCCAAGATTTCAGACGCACGGTAATCACGGAAGCTGTGCTGAATGGCCGCTAAGTACATGTCTGATCCACGAGGTGGCGAGACGCGCGCAGCTGAAAGCTCACTTGGTCACTGCGCCGCTGGCGCAACTTTCGCTTTCTGGCCTGCCCTCCCCCTCACATAACTGTTCGAGCGAAAATCCTCCGCTCTAACCAAAATATCTCCCACCCGTAGTCCCGCGCCCTACTGTGCCGTTGCTCGAGCGTGTGCGTTCCCGTGTCCGCAACAACATTCCTTCGGGATCAAGGACCCACCCTACGACATCGTGTGCAACCACCGTGCGCTCGACGCTGGCCAGCTGCACAGCGGCAAGCACCGCGCGCACTCCACGACAAGTACGATGTGGCGCAGACAGTTGGTGTTGCTCGTCAGTAGAACCGGGAAGTTGTCCAGCACGGATGCACCAAGGTCGTAGAGGATTAAAGCGCCGTCGCATCGCTTAATATCGAGCCGGATTCTCCGTCGTCTTCCCGTGGTCGCCCCTCTGCGAACGGACTGAAGGGGACCGACGAAGGGCAGCGGCATCGGGCCTCGGCGGAAAAAAAAAATGTAACGGCGTGCCGAGGTGGGTCCCACCGGCGTCAGCCGCGCGTCTGTGCGGCTGTTGTCGCTAACTGTCGGCAGATGGGCGCCAGAGGGTAACAACCCCTACAGGTTCTAGCTTGCAGCCTGGCGCCTCCTTCGGCTACGTCGCGCGCCTCTTGTTTCACATTTGTTCTTGTGGCATTGCGTAGTTTTACACGGCCTATTTAATTTCCCTAAGTCATGGTGCGATAATTCCTATGTAGTTGGCGAACACTTAATTTCGCACTCGATAGTTATCTGTGGGGAAAAAAAAAAAAAAAAAGCAAGTGTCGCGCTTTTTTATTCTGTGGAGCGACTTAATTGTGCGACGTCAGTTCCACTGGCATCGTTGTTCTACCATTCTGCGTTATTTCTGTCACTTTGCCACATTTAATATGCGTTCGCCTTTATGACCAGGCAGGAGCTCGACTGCAATCGAGTGGTCGCTCTCACATTGTTATATGCATGGTGTTTCAGCGAACACTTTCCAAAATACTTAAAAATTGCTTGTGACACATAGCACAATTCCAGTCCATGAGCTGGTCTACTCGAAGAGGTGGACATTACTTGCACAAGAAATTGAAATGCATAATCGACTATTTAACAAAAATTCACCAATTAAGTTTTTAACTGATTGTCTTATGGTACATATTGCAATTTACAAATTCTAGCGGGTGAGAGTGTAAGGCATATATCTACTTGAAAAGAATTGTGTGGATGACGCCATTTACGATCCTATGCGCCGTTAAACGTGTGGTAAAAATGCACTGTCGTTGCACTTATTTCTCTTAACAAAACGTCGTTTTATGCATTGAAGCACCAAAGTAACTGGAACGCCAATGCATTCCTCCGCAAAGCACGGAAATATCTCAAAACTGGAGGCATCCTGACAATTCGTTCCAAGTGGATCCGCCTTGCGAACTCTCCGGCTAGAATTTGTAAATTGCAATATGTGCCATAAGGTAATTAGTTTAGACTTAATTAGTGAACTTTTTCACTAGTCGATTATGCATTTAAATTTTTTGTGCAAGAAATGCCCGCCTCTTCGAGTAGACCAGTTCGTGGAAAAGAATTTTGAAAGTGTTCGCTGAAGCACCCTGTATCTGCTTGTACGGCTTTCGGGATGTAGCATATGCAAGTTCAGCTTCTTCGTTACGTGTGATTGACATCTGTACTGATATTAGCGCTATAGGTAGCGAAAGTACTTTTTTTTTTTTTTTTTTTTTTTTTTTTTGTGGACGCGTTGAGTCAATATGTCGAATCTGCACAATAATCCTGCTAGCTCGGTCTGCTCAAATGCAATCTCAGGGGTTCTTAGTCGCGTCCAATAAATATAGAAAAATGTCCTTGGTTCGTTAATGAAAACATATATGATCGTTCTTGAGGAGAATCGAAAATATTTTGGAACGTTTGATTTGTAAGAATACGGAATATACGTTGTACACGTGGTTTTCGCGTTTCCATGTACACAACGTTGTTTGCCACAAATTTAGAGAGTCAGAGGCTCAAGCGCAGAGCTTCCCTTTCTATGAGTAGCAAAGGCTATTTACATGTAGCCTGCTAATTTTACATCTAAGCTGTTAAGGGTAAAACCGCAACGGTCTTGATATTTGTTTGTTTGCTTGTTGTGTGCCCAAATAGGGAAGTAATTTTCGCGTGGTGGGGGTATCCCAGCCGGCGTGCGACGGCGTACGTGATCGATATCAAATGTAATGCAACACAACGTGTGTGCGTCGGAGCCCCGAACGACAACTATTTCTCGCGGTTTTTTACAGTGAAACTGTCTATGGCTCGGATCCTGGATGTTATGGCGTCCGCGCGGAAACACTCTCCCCTAAAACGTGAGAGCACGGTCTTCCACCGTGCGTGAGAGAGCCAACAACAAGATCAAACGCATATCGCCGCTCGCGTCGGAGCTCGGAGGCGTTGGAGCTCGTTTTAGCGGCCACCTGTGCCTAAAACGATGTGTCTCTGTGAATGATGATGTAGTGCGTGACGTAGTGTGCGCCTGATGAGGCGACCAAGGGGAACGGGTTGGCGAACGCGCTCGTGCCACTGCTCACGCGTTCGTCGTCGTCTTCCACAGCTGGCTCCGTTGCTGCTCATCATTCCCGCGTAAAATTTCACTGCTCTTCAGTCGTCGTAATTGCGATGGGGAGGCCGCGTTTACAGGGGTGTATGATTCATTGCTTAAAGGGGTATTTCCGTCTTAGGTAACGTACAGATTTTAATAACAGAGGTGATACGCGAATGTGTGTGCGTACACTCATCGTCACAATGATTGACCACCTATCTGAAAAATCAACTCCCATTTCTTAAAGAAAGATGTTTGAACGCGAAGCTTTCTCCCATGCAAACTGAATCAAAGTCAGAGTCCAAAGCCAACGATCACGCAACGAACCCAAGGAATGCTGAGCGACCCGATGCGATGCATATGTGATTTGATTGCTTGTTTTGTATTGTATTTTTTGAACGTTGAAGTTGAAGACACATTTCGTTAAGTTGCATAGCCTTTATTTTAGATCACGTAGCCGTTGATTACACGCACACACTCACACTTTCACGGACGATTCTACACTTGCACAGTATTGCCTTGTGATCGCTGTGGTAGACGGTCAGAGGCTCTGCAGTTGCCGATACATGGGATCGGCCTTACGGACACGATCGCGCTCGCGCTTACCTTTGCGTACGGCAACCTCTTCTGCCGTGCGCTGCACCCAGGAATGCATTGCGTGACGCGCGTAATGCAATGCAGATATATACAGTTCGTCAGGGTAGCGTGATGTAGCAGTTCCCATTGTTCTTATCGGTACAACTGCGAATGTAAACTGTAGTGTTCTACGATACGTATGTCGTGCGTCGTTGTTCTATTGTGTACGCAGATGCAAAGATAGTTCCATTGTGTAAATTGGCTTTCCTGCTCTGTGTTTTTGGCGCTCACGGACGAATCAGTGAGACATAGAAAGCTTCGCTTTAATATTTCGTACCTTTGTTCAAAATTCTGAGTCACCACTGTGTCATGCGCTAAAAAGCTTCGCTGATCATCCACCTTCACAGAGTGGAATGGCTCATGAATCTTCGTAATTCGTAATTGGTGCTTCTCTCGTCGCATATTACTTTCTCCACGTTCAGCAATCATCACTTCAGCATCAGACGAAACAGACATGCCTACTGGGTGGACAATTATAGAGTACCCTCCCCCCCTCACCTTTCCCGGCCCCAGCTGCGAGTTTGTTCGGTTGCGGCGGTAAAATCTTACGCTATGATCCTGCAACGTAGCCTGCGTAGGGGCTTTCATTAAGAATTTGTTTTACATTATAAGTATTAATTATTGTACAATAAATGTTACCTTGCGCATACTTTACTGCAATGTACCACTTCGCACAATTGTTTTAGTCAGTAATTCGTACTTGTTGCTTCTCATGTCGCATATTACTGTCTCCACGTTGGAGGCCAGCTATAGCGTTTGCACGGCTGCGGCGATGAAAGCTGATGGCGTTAGATACATTGTCCAGCAGCCCCGCCGGCCTGGGAGCTCCAAAACGGCTGAATGAACTTAGACATCGTAACAAGCGCTGATGGACGGGAACACAAAGAAGAGACTAGCGCCCGTCTAGTCTACCTGTCTCTTCTTTGTGTTCCCGTTCATCAGCGCTTGTTACGATGTCTAAGTTCAGTTACAACCAACTAGCCCAAATTTCTTCTTTAAATCGGCTGAATGATCAGGCGGCTGGGGATGAATCATCATAACAACAGCCAACAAACGTACGCTTAGTACTTTCGAAAACTGTTAGATGTCGCTTGTACAGTTTCGCCGTCTTTGATGTATATAGCCGGTGCTCAGATTGGCATACTACATCTGCGAATGTTGTTGTTGGATGGATGGATGTAAAACTTTAATGAAATCCTGAGGTACGCGACTCAGCGCGCAGCGGACCGCTCCCACGTTGGGACAGTCAGGCCATGCCCGACCGCCGCATCGTGGGCCTTCTGGACAGTGTTGTTGTTGAAACGTATTTATTGAAGCACGTTCTCCTTCCCTCTTGACTATCGTCATCAGGTGTTGTGACTTCGGGGTGGAGGACGATAGACGGACTCTTTCAGCAGACGAAGAAGAAACGAAAAGCTTTATACAATATTTACAGATAGTGGGCAATAGCGTACATGTAGCTGTAAAAGCGCATCAGACCGACTGGGCGGCTGGTGGCGACTCTCTGGCTTAACAATGGGCCGGTTCTTCCTTAAATCCCCTTGGCGGCGACTCCTCGTCGACAGGGACCCGACGGGGCGTTTGCTGACGTCACCCGCGTCGTATTGTGTCGTCGCGTCCCCTTGGCGACTCGTCGACAGGACCCAGAGGGATGGGTGGCGACGATGGCCGGGGCTGCTTGCACGTCGACAGGACCCAGACGGGGCGGTTGCTGACGTCACCCGCGTCGTATTGTGTCGTCGTGTCCCCCTGGCGACTCGTCGACAGGACCCAGAGGGACGGGTGGCGATGATGGCCGGGGCTGCTTGCGATTACCCGCGACGAATCCATTCGACGCGGATAAATCGGAGTTCCTGTCGCCTCGCTGAAGGGTGGGCACGTACTATGGCACAACACAGGGGTTGACGAGGCTGGAGCAGTCCTGGCACCTTATATTTGGGCCACGAGGCCCGTCTCACCAAGGTACGCGAGAAGCGTGTCTAGGACCCGCTTGCGCTGAATAGAGAGTTTTAGATTAGGGGGACGCAAGCGTTGGGGCCCCAAGCGCTAGCGGGCCCCAACGCTTGCGTCCCCCTAATCTAAAACTCTCTAATGTCATCTCCAACGAGTCACGTCTGCTCTTGAAATATGGATGGTCTGGAGTCGGGCGGCCATCCACATTTCAAGAGTGGACGCGACTCGTTATGATTTGATGGTCGTGAATGCAAGCAGCGAGAGAAGCCTCTCTACCATTCGTAGCATTGCCTGCGATGCACATATGAAACTCAACATAGACGAGGCATACATTTGTGCACCGCAACGAAGGCTACATGACTCATGTCTGCCAATCACTAACGAGAGCCGGCTAAGTGTGTGTCCCGCAGGAGGGCTCGCCCAAAATGTCCTACTAATTTTTGCGTAAGCGCTTCTATTCATGCGTCGTCGCGCGGATAGGGATTAGAGGTGGGCAATGGAGGGAACCGTTCTTCCGGTTCTCCTTTACGATTGGCTCACGTGACCAATAGCTTTCGCTGCACCGTGCGGAGTTGCTGAGATGGAGTATTAATTCCTTCTGAGAGCTCCACGAAAAGCGAGAGGTCACGGCGTGTTCGTCGTTGCCGATCCATGGGGTCGCTTCCTCTTCCCGATGGCGTGATAACGACCTCCGAGATCGAAATGGACGCGGTGTCGCGCGCAGCCCGATCTCTGAGCCCATGCTGTGACATACGAGTAAACCAGCTTTCTGAAAGCGTAGAGGCACGGAGAGCAGGCGCAGCGCGCCTTTGTGGGAGGACCTTCTTCCTCATTCTTGACCCTTCACTATCTATATAGTCGTTCCTATGTAGGCAGAGCCCTGCTTTAAGGACATAGTTATATGTATGCTTTCCCGTTGGCGCAGTGTTCTGTTGCGTGTATTTTGTGTCCTGCCGGTAACTGCAGTGCCTCAGAACGTATGACGGGTAATATACAATTTTGGAAAGTAAGATGTTCCGTATTCACAAAGCAGTTCGCACGATGGGGTGCTTCGTAAGAACTGCTGCCAGCCAATCGTGATTGAAAACGTGGTATCAAAGAAGGTGGCGGACCAATGACAGAGTTTTATTCCAAAGATCGGCTTCGTGTAGTCGGTCCCCAGAGCCTGTCTTCATGAAAGAGTTCGGAATGGTGTATGGTGGAGCAGTCCGTAGAAACAGGAGCAGGTCAGTTATGGTTAGCGACTATCCGGTGGCTGATAGTCAGTTTTTGCAAACTCGGTACCCGGTGGCCCCAGGTGCGGTATTCACAAATCGATGAGTCAATCATACGGTCGATCTATTTCTGTCGATATTTCTACAAACAGACTGACGAGAAGCAGACCCGTTTGTATCTTTCCACACATCTTAATTAAATGTTGCGAAACAATTTCTTTTTCGGCTGACACAATATTCGAGGTTGAGCCACACATTTCATCCTCTTTCAATAATTGCATCAGCGACACTTTCACAATTGCCGCCCTCAATCTGCGGGAAGTGTGAAAAAAAAAAGAAAAGAAAACGGTGGGCAGCTTGCACTAGTGGTGTAAGGCTGGAGTAAACAGTGGAGCTGGTGATCGACCTAGCTTTTCTTCGAGGTTTTACTAGGCTTGGCTAAGTTTTGCTAAGAAATGCTAAGTGCTGCTAGGCACGGTATTCCGAATCGGCTCGCCGCCGACGCGAAGATTCTCCCTTGGCCGCGCGATGCGCTTCAAGATGAGCGGCTTCTTCTTCGGGTGCCCGGATCTTCTTTGGTCGTCCCATGTCATGGGTACATTTACACGACACAGAGTCAACGAGAGTTCTGCCGCCGTCGCGGTGGCTCCGAGCTTTATCTCCCGGTGACGTCACGGCCAAGCTGCGTCTCCACACTTGCCGGGGCGTGGCTGGTCGAAACCTGCCGAGCCGACGCCAGAGGCGCCTGCTGCAGTCACGGGCACCGCGCGCGTTCGGCGCGAACGCGGGGAAACGAGGGCGGCGTCGGCAGCAGCTCTGCGCGTTGCCTCGTTGGTGCTGCTACAATTTCTTTCTCTCTCACTCTCATTTTCTCTTTCCCTCTCCCGAGCATTGCGCGCGCCGCGCGCATGCTCTCCTTCTCTCTCCTTAACGTCCCATGCATGTCAAGGCAACATGTGCACGGCACGGAGAGAAGGCGAAGCACACGCCGCTCCGCGAGGTGGTTGCTAGGCAACCCAGGTGACTCATCGCTCAGCGATGTTTTGCGGCTCGCGGCACAACTTACGGCTGGCTAAAACAGCTCCGCTGTTAGTTACCAGCCCTTCCCCTGTCGAGAAAATGGGGGTAAGCGAAGCTTGTCGTGTGTTTACCTGACCTGATCTACGCTGATAGCGGAGCTGAAATGTGCGGACCCGGTATGAGCCACACGTGATTTCTTTCTTTCCTTCTTTCTTTCTTGTCCCTGGCTTATACCCGCATATCCCTGGGTCATACCCGCATATCCAATGCGGGTAGGTGGGTACGTGATTTTATCATTGTTACTCGTGACGTAACTGTCGAGCGTGTGGTGTTATCGATGTCATGACCTATCAGTCATGTTAGTCATACATTCGTACCCTTCCATGCCGATTTTGGTATACACCAAGTTAACGAGACGCGAGTTTTCGACAGGTTTTCGATAGGGTTTTAGCATTACACCACCACCACCACAACCGCCGCCGTCGCCGCCGAGAGAGAGAGAACACTTGTGAGGCCATACAAGCTTCGCTTGGAAGAGCCTAGCCCACACTTACCCCAACCAAGCATCGTCATTGCGGCGTGACGCAAGGCGGCCACGTGTTAAAGGGACACTAAAGAGAGCAATGATTTCTTCTGTATCAGTAAATTACTCTTCCACAGTACCAAGAACATCACTCTTGCCGCGAGAAGACGCTTGATAAGCCAGAAAAAGCTCAATAACAAAAGACGGGTGGCGACACCTTCTTGAAGTTCCCGCACCAGCTCGCTGTGACGTCACAAGTTTTCACAGCGTCTTCTAGGGCCTAGGTATTTCTTCAGCGCTTAAGATCGACTACGTTGTTTTCTAAGGGAGCCAAAGAATGAATATGGCAAGTTTCGCAAACCTTTACTGAGCCAACGCGGCCCAAATACGAAAAAAGGTACTTTGAAATCTGTGACGTCACAGTGACGTACCGGCGCTGGGGTTTCGGCGCGAAAAAAAAAGAAACTTGGAGCTTTATTTTCTCTTCTAATAATCGATCTATTGTGTAAATAACGACAACAGAATTTTCAAAGAGTACTTTATCAGTCTAAATTGACTTATTGTTCTGCTTTAGTGTCCCTTTAAAGGGACACTAAAGAGAGAAATGATTTCTTCTATAAATAATAATAAGTTTATTTGCCATCATACATATTAGATGGGAGGTCGGAGGGAAAAAAGCTGCTCAGATGCAGCTTGACCAGCCCACAGCCCCTGGCTGTGGACTGGTCACTAAACAGGGCGTACAGGGACACTAAATCAGTTTACTAAATCAAATCTAATCAGGGAATATCAAAATTATTAATTAAAAAGTGTATTTTCGTTAATTTCGTGCTGACACTTCACTTGCTGCAGAAAAATAATACGGCCAAACGACACTTTCTCGAATTTCGCGCCAGAATCCCAGCGCGGGTACGCCACTCAATGTGACGTCTAAGATTTCGAAGCATTTCCTCATGTTTGGACTGACGTGGCGCAGTAAATTTTCTGGAGTCTTGGCAAGCTAAGCGTTGGCTCCTCCAGAACACAGTATGCATAGTCCCCGTTTATCTATGAAATAGACTAACTAGACCCGATTAAACGCCGTCAAAATCCATGACGTCACCGTGAGCTAGTGCGGGAAATTCAAGGCCGCGTCGCCACCAGTATTTCGTGCTTGCGTTTTTTCTGGCCTATATACTAAGCCACGTCTCATGGTAAGAGAGGACTTGTTGGTATTCTAGAAGAATAATTTACTGACCCAGGTCAGCTTATTAACGCGATAGCGTTAAGGGTCCCTTGTCGCAGAAAATCTGGTGTCAATGTAGGCGTCGGCGCCGGCGTCCCGTGAGCGAAAATTGCCGTATATGTATATTTATGTATATTTAAGTATATGTATATGCCACGCCTTGCTATATGACATGCGGCATATGCGGATTGTATTGCCACACCATTCTATCACTAAAGTTGCTCATTCTTCTTACATTCTTGACAAAGTTATTCCTCGGAATTTTGAGAATGACAGCCCACAAACAAATGCCATCAAGCAAAACACCGGCAGCGGATGCCTTTTATGTTAAATCTTCTCAGACTGAAATATTAAAACTGTGAAACAAGAACAGAAACCTGAAAAAGATGAACTTTTTTTTTTTTTTTTTTTGGCGCTGCTGTACACTACCTTCGGGATCGGCCCACGCAAGAGGCCGCGTTTCTACCAGAAAGCTCGGCTTCGAGCATAGCGTTGGCCGCCAGCATTTCCCGGTTAACATTGCGGTTACTTAACCTGCAGTTGCCGGGAAGCGGGAGAAGCAGTCAGGGATGTCAAGCGGGAGAAGTCAGTCAGGGGGCGTCGCGTTCCACTCTTAAAAGGCGAAGCTTAAGCGCCCTCAACATTTTTTTTTTCTCTTTAGGTTTTCTATATTGTGTTCGATGTCGAGCAGGGAAGCCAAAGAGCTGGCGCGGGGCGTGCACAGTATCCTCCTCCTCCTCCTCGATCCCGTATTTGGCCCATGTTTAAGAACAGATTGATGTGCGCTCTCCTGGAGCGCAGCGGCGTCTTCTGCGCGAATTATCTGCGACGAGATTCCTTCGTCGTGCAACCCAGCAGCCGCGGACGGCAGAGGACATATTTGACGCGAACCACGTGGCACTCTTCACGCTTGTCGAGCGCGGCAGATTCGTTATCCGGCGTGGTGTATAACGGAGGACAGGGAGGGGGAGGTTGCAGGGGGAGGGCAGCACGGTGCTCCGCCACCCCGCGCCTATACGCTGCGAAGAGAACAGAAAGGAAGCGGCCGCAAGAATGCGCGCGGACATCGGAGCGCGAAAGTGGGTTACAGGGGATGGAAGGGATAGCGAAGGGGAGTGTCCGGAAGGCCGACCGAGGGGCTCGTCTGTCTCCCAAGGAGAGAGATGTCGATGAGGAGGGTAACGGGCGTATACGACATACTTTTCCCGTGAGTCACAGCCGCGGTGCTGGGTCGATGGAGGGAGCATGCGGCCCCGGTTTGCGCCCGCTTCCCTCGCATTTCTCCGTATACTCCTTTCCCACGGCACCGGGTCTCCCAGGAACCGTGCCGCCGGCTGTCCTCTTTGCTTACGCGTACACTATGCGTCGCTAAAAGCGTGCCGCGCCTGTGGAAACTATGTACGAAACACACTACTAGCGCCTGAGGAGAAGAGGATATTGGACCGCGGGGAAGTTAAAATTAATCGGACAAGCACATCTCCCAGAGATACTCTATAGGGGAGAGCAACTTCCTTTTGAGAATAAAAAGGGTGAAAGCTTTAGTCAGTGCTGCCTCTATAGTAGTGTCTCTAGAAATATGGCACATTTGTTTGAGGACCGTATACTTCTGGTCCGAGTTTTATTCGTTTGCGTAGATGGCGCTCTCTGGTGATGGAGGCGTGGAGAAAAGCGAATCTTTGTTCCTATGCTACCTTTCGCTTCTTGCCGCCATCTTCGGCTCAGGTTTGTGGATAAGCTTCAGAGCATCGCGTCAGCCAATCGTTTTAACGAGCGCTTAAGAAGCCAGACACAGTATCCCCCATGCGCAGTATACCCTTCGTTGTTACAGCATCGGCGGAGTGGCTGACAGGTAGAACCTTCCGCCGGCAGTTCCGAAGCTGCATCGAGTTCTGGCAAGGCACTGCGACTTTATTTATTCTTTTATCACAGAATTCTCGCGAATATTCCTTTGGGATCACCCCAGCGACGAATACCGGTGGCACCTGCCGTCATCATAACGACTATGTGAGAGTGAGACCATAACATCTATCGCTTTATAAAAGAAGAAAGCGACTATGGTACGAGTCGTGTTCGTTTTACGATGGACGTGGCAGTCAGTTTGCCTAAAATTAGCCTATTTCAATATTATTTGTAGAACCTTCATCTATACCGTGCCTTTAAGTTTTCTCATCCTTTAACCGCCGTCGTTTAAGCCAATGCGGCGAGTTGGGTAAGCACCTTCGTGTAAATTTTATTCTATATGGACACTTCAACCGGATTTCTGCCGTCGCCGTCGCCGTGAGGTTCCCTATAGATAAAATCTTCGCCGCGCGCCGTATGCCCCAGCGGAAGCGTGCGGGGACGCGCGCTATCACGGAGAGCTAACGCACTCAATCACCCACGCGCAAGCAAGGAAGCGGGAAGCCAGCGCCGGAGGGAGCGCGGGGGGGGGGGGGGGGAGGGTGCACTTCTACTCTGCCAACAACCGCGCTCGTCGCTCGCGCGCGCGCACCGTCTCTTATCTCCACACGGCTCTTACCTTTATGCGCTGTGCATTCGCCGCTCCGTTTCCGTTGAAGCGATAGACCGCACGTACCTTCGCCCGCTGCGGCGTATGCGCTCGCTGCCAGCGTTTTGACAGTCGTTGTCTGCAGTCATTCAGTGTGATCTATTCATGTTTGTTTGTGCGCGCTCACACCACGCTTGTTCATTCAGTTAGTAATAGTCGGGCCGCATTTTCCAACGCACGCTACACATGCAATGCTGCCCGGATCGGCAGTGCAGCACTACAGGTGTGTCCCTTCGCACGCGCTGCCCACGGGAAGCGCTTCTCATCAACACCACCGTTTCACACGCGCCTTCTCGTGGTCATCGAGTCTCTTTTCATGTCGGTCTACTTACGCCGCAGCACACCTGCTTACTTAATCAACTCATGTTTACTACAATTCATATTGCTACCAGAGCCGCTCACCTTACATCGTATGACATTGCTGTGTTGCTATCGCATTCATTGCTTCGCCCTTAGGGCGAAACTGTGACATTTTTTTGAACATCCAAGAGAAATTTCCAGATACTGTAGCTACTGCTGCACCTAAAGGCTACACAGTGGTTGTTTGACGAACTCGTAAGAACTGACATCCCGTAAATTGCACTCAGAACTAGCTAAAACACCTCCGAATTGTTCCGCAGCGCGCGACCGGCAACACATTCAAGCCGCGCCGCGCCGGCTCGCACAAGCCAGAGAGGAGGAAAGGCTCGTCGCGCGCCCTTTCCTCCTCGCCCGATGAAAAGGTCTATACACTAGGGCATTATTGTCTGGTCGTGGAAATGGGATGGACACTGGTGCGGCAATAATGTGGGCCATCTTTGCCTCCACGTCGGCGAGCTCATTTCCATGTAAGCCACAGTGTCCCGGAATCCACTGACACCTTATGCAATGGCCAGCTCTTAGGGCGCCATCGTGTGATTCGATCACCTCTTGAGCAAGGACATAGTAAGGTCCTCGTCTAAGTGCAGAATCGATCACTTGAAGTGCCGGCTTGGAATCGCAAAATATAGTCGAAGTATGATGCGACTCCTTCGATGTATAACGAATTGCCAGAAGAGGTTCCTACTGTGCTCCCTTGAGGGGAAAAGAAAGATAGTAAGTGAACTTAGAGAAAGCTTAATGACCGAAATTTGGCGTTGGTCCAAATGCGCGCTCTCCGACGCATGTCACGTGTGTGATCCTTATTCCTAAACGCATTCAAAGAAAAGAAAAGGAAGAAAAACATCAGGATGGCTGCGTGGGCGCCGAGGGGTCGAAGCGCGCCGATCAAAAACGTGATGGGGGAAGGAGGGAGGGGCTGGGGAAAGGAGGGTGAGCTGGGGGGGGGGGGGGATGGGGAGTACGCGGGGCCTGGAAACAAAGCAAACGACCACAGTCGACCGGGAAGCAAGGGAGTCGGGTGGAAAGACGCGTCCCTGTGTGTATCGAGCGGAGGGTGGGCGTAGTACAAGCGGTGCTTGCGCTCTCGGTTCCCGGAAATTCGTCCCGGGCCGGGCCCGGGGCCGTCGCAGTTCTCCGGAAGCGGTGCGGTGCGCTTGTGCCCGTGCGTGCGCGCATGCCTAGACAAGCTGCGTGCTTCGAAGCACGGCTCTAACCCGACTTTGGACGGGGCTGTGGCCGCTCGCGCAAACACTGCACGCAGCAGGCGGTATACAAGCCTTACAAATCTAATCCGAGATGCTCGATACAGGTTCCTGAAACTCCTTGTACATTATAATATTGCGAATTGTCTTCAATCCTTCTCGAAATTAACTCTGAAGCGTTTACGTAACATATATCCGTCCCGGACGCGATGTAATATGCACGTGCGACTGTATGGAAATGACCTAATCGTGCATATTCTAGCCGCCAGCTTTCGAGAAAATTGACTCTAATTTGATCTCGATCGTTTTGCCGTCGAAGATAACGGAAAACGCTCACGAAGTGTGTTTCGAATACCGCTAGTTGACATGAAAACCCAGGATGGAGCATAAACATGGCATAAACCACCGCACGATGTTGCATCTTCATCACCGTGATTGTGCTAAAAAAGCAGCAGTTGCTATCGCATCAAACATGAGGAGATGGTCTCTGTGTCCACGTATACATGGAGGTTCTGCTTCTATCACGTAGCGGTGGTACATAGTAGATGCGGAGGGGGATATGGAAGGGAGAGGGGGGGGGGAGGCGCAGGGAGACTGCTTCTACCGCGGTTGGGGGCGACGGCTAATCGAAGAGCAGCTCGCCGGGGGCTGCGTTCATTAGAACTCGAGGCTGCGTAGATTACTTTTGAAAAGCACGAACGGAGCGCGAGAGGGGAAGGGTTTATAATGAAGGTCGCCAGGGCCGACCTGGAAAATGGCAGGGCGTTGCTTGCTGATATCACGGACAGCTCGAAATTATGGTCGAAGGAAAAAAAAAAAAGCGATCTTGCCAAGCGGGCGAAAGTACATAGGTGGAATCAGTGATTGAGGGACAGAAAAGTATGGTAACGAAATTAGGAGGTATGGACGAGGAGATAGAGTTGGCTGCGATATATACCAACGAGGATCGAAGGGATGCTGGCAGAAGCATGATGATCATGATAAAATGTATTTACTGAGGGATGGCTCGAAGGCCTACTATGTGGAATAGGAAGGGGAGGGGGGAGGAGTATTCAGAGCCGTCCTAGAAGCTGCGCGTCCTTGGCGAAACCCAAGAGCGAGTCCAGAATATCCCTGTCGGGATCCGCTGATCCAGTTGTCGGCCTAATCCACTCCTCGTAGGACGACACTCGCACCGCCCTCAGGTGATGGTCCCGCTGGTTAGCGTAGCTACGCTGGCACTCCCAAAACAGATGGGCTGCGGATGGTCGCGTGGCCACGCCGCAGTCAGGACACCTCTGCGGCTCCTGGGGTGCTTCTCGGTCCTCAGAGGCTGGCGAGGGGCCAGGTTCCTGCGACGGAAGGGAGTCAGGAGAAGGGAAAGGAAGGCGTCTTTCGCGGCGTGGCCGGTACTGCCGCCACCGCTCCAGTACGTCCGGTGTGAGGACGAAGCCGGAACGGAGCCTATGCAGCAGCACCTGCCCCGACCTGGGAAGACCCGAGGGAAGTGGGTTTGGGTCTGGCGGGACACTCGCACTGGAGTTCCCTCTTGCGGCAGAAGCATAAAAAAGGGAGTAGCAAAGCAAACCTGAGATTGAACGCCAAACCAAAGAGTAAGTCGCTGAGACACGAAAGCGGGTGTCATCTGTGTCGCTATCTGGTTTTGAACCGATACTGCTTTTCTCGCGTAAGCTCGAAGTGTAAAGGCATGTATAGCATGGCACGTATACGTGCAACGCACATACAGGATGGCTCCGTGACATCACCCGTCACGATGGCGGTTGTCGTTGGGCCGGATCTGTTGATGACTCGGTGGTTTGAAATCATATATGTGGCCGGCAACGCTTCGGAAGCTACATACGCAAGTTCGGTCGTACTGTTAAGTCTTAATCTCCGTGTTGCGCAATGCAGTTGTTCTGGATTTGCGACAGTTTATACTGGATAACTACTTTGTATATTACAACTACAACTTGCGGCCGTAAGGTTACATGAAATCGGGTATTATCTGCATACTTATGTGCTCCGAGCTTGCAAAGTACTAAGTTTCGGTCACGAGCGCAAGCGGTGCGTTGTGTGTCAATCTGCTCGTTTCTTGGTAGATGGGTTCAGACCTATGACGCCTTCCATGCAATAAATGCGGCATATTTTGCGACGTAAAAGTATGAGACCTAATGTTGCGTCGAACCACATGGCTGGTGTGAGTGTGACGAACGATTTTTTGGTCGCGAATGCGAGCAGTGGTATAGAAGTCTTTGCAGGCGTCGCCTGCTATGTAAGAAACGGATCATATAATTGATATATCCGAGAAGTACTTCGCTGCATATAGTGAGTACATTGTGTCCCCTGACGCCGTGCCAGCAGCTGTTTGGTGCATGGCCAGACGAAGCACTTGTCAACTCCTCATGGCTTCGGATACCGCTTGAATGGCAGGGCGAAACGGCTACAACATAACATTCGGATGAGTTGTTCGGCACGTCGGGTTGTTGCGCTGGTGAGATCACAGACGCAGTAGCTGAGGCGCCGCCAGAACTATAGGCCCAGCGATGTGAAGACGTGGGTTCGTGCCCCACCTGCGGCCAGTTGTTTTTTCTTCCACTTTCATTTTCATTAATTTATAATTTCTTTAATTCAATTAATAAGTACAAGTAATTTCCCCTATATGTTGTCCTTGGTGTCTTTGTTTGTAGGCTTCTTATGATATGACTATTAAAAATCGGGTCCTCGGTTCCCTTTCTTATCGTTCATATATCTGAATTCAGCCCGTCTTTCAGCTGAGCCGGCCGGTGAAGCGTAAATCTTGAAATGCTAGCTAGTTCAACTCTCGGCCTGTTTTATTCAGTGCTCTATGAGATATTATACTAACCGTTCTCGTGCAGATTTTAACGGCATTCTGCGACAGATCGATCGAACCCTCGTTGAGGCCTGTTCAGCGTTTTATGCTTAAAAACCTACAGCCATGTCAACCATGCAGGCGACGGCAATTTAATTGACTCGCCTATAGGGAGCACAGGGCGCATCTGGGGCAGGTTAACTAGATCTGTATGAATATGTCTATCGCTGATGAGGATAAAGGGAATAAGCGATCAGAATAGGTCAAAGAGAGGTAAGGCTTGACGCGGGGACGTCTGCTCCAGGAAGTACGCTGCGTTGCCACATCCGGGCGCGCTGACAAGAAGGACCGCCGAAGTGGCTTCGTTTTCTGAGACTCAGCCGTTGTATGTTGCTAATCCGCTTGATGTAGACAGTGCTCGCTTCGTTACTCAAAGACGAACTCTGCCGCACCAAGCAGTCTCGAGAGCGACCATTTTAGTATCGACGGCTGGACGGTGCTGCGTGGAAAAGATCGAGCTGTTAATATAGGAACGTCGTCTCATCAGTGCGCGCAATCACGCCGAGTTAACCCTTCCACGAGCGAGCGAGCGGCATAACTTTATTTGAAATCCGGCGATTGAGTGGCCCGGGCCTGGGGCCGCCTAGATGGCCACTGGTAGCTGTTGCTCCCGCACGGCATCCATGGCTCGCTGGACGGCCCAAAGTTGGTCTTGGAGTTCTGAGCTGAGTAGCGTGGCCGACTACCGCGCCCGTAGATTTTCGGGGGAGACTGCCATTTTGTAGCGTTAGCTACACTGGCCTAGCCAAGCCCGTTTCGCGCGGCACATCAAGAGCCGTGCTGCGCATGCGCAAGGATCAGTGATGTCACACCGCGCCCAGTAGATTTTCCGGGGAGACTGCACATTTTTTTCTTGATATATTTTACATCCCCACAACATGTGTTGAAGGGTGGCTCTAGCAGACTTGCATAGCTTCCACGAGGCGCGAATTAATCGCTGCCATACAGCGATACTAAGTACACGAAGCGTATTTCCGGCGTATTTATGGCACTCCGTCGCAGCGTCTGTTTCGGTACATATATATATTTTATCTGCGCACAGTTGCCACTCTTAATCACAGTCGCACATTTGATCCTCGTTACAGTGCGAACATGGCGCAGTGTGTGCAGTACGCGTTACTATTTACGGCGAGAATACATCGTGAAGGTGTTCATGTGTACAGTTGCTTAAGCTGGATTCACACGACGTACCAAATTCCGTGGCTCAGTGCCGCCCAGTCACGCCGCACACAAGGACGAATCAGATAAGCTGCTGGTGGCGCAATTCGTTGCGGCTCAGGCCACGTCAATGCTCGTGTGCGGAATTTAGTCTGTCGTGTGAATCCAGCTCTATATATAACGACCGCTTTTACAGTCCGTCCCGCGCACGTGCTCACGTTGACCATAACGGTATAAAAGATGGCGGCATGTTCTAACTTTTGTTAAACCAGAACTTACGGCCACTAAATGCACTAGAGGCGGTGTTACTGAATTTGTTTTAGCGTATTAGCACATATCTGCAGTGGAAATAAATATAGGCTGCTGCGGCGGCGGCTGCTGCTGCTGCTGCTGCTGCTGCTGCTGCTGCTGCTGATGATGATGATGATGATTTCAACTCCCACTCAATCCGTGTAAAAAACGTTCCGCACTGAAACTAACGCATCCTCTCTCAGAACTTTAGCTGTACGTTCCCACCTATTCCAGATGCCTTTGGTAGCATACGAAGCTTTATTAGCCAGTTGCCCTCTCGTATAAGATCACGTGTCCTACATTACGCTTGCGGCTGAAAGGATGTTCCGTGATGACCTTTAGTGGCGCTGGCTAACACTCGCAAGGCCAGGTCTAGTACACATACAGAAATAGCCAAGAAACTGGACGGAGGGGCTCTTGTGGCCGTAGCTCATACAGAGTATAGGGAGCAGCGAGCGCCTGATGCGGTGGTTGCAGCTTTGGTTCGCACAGGCGACAAGTTGTCTTTTATACTCCGCTTTCATTTTCATTTTTCCTTTATTGAGAATACGATACTCGTTGCATCGCTCAGACTAACGCCACATTTCTCGAGCTTGATCAAATAACACTGCTTGCAGAGCTGCTTCAGGCTTGCATGCTATATAGAAGCAGTCACTGTCTTACGTTTATTCGCAGATCAGTGAAGAAACGACGCTGCTTCGCTACGCGCAACACATTTGAGCATTTTCCACAACACTGCACTGCTAATTTCCGTGGCGGTGCAATTGGCGAAGACATAACAAACGTGTACACAAAATCTCCCGGTGGAACAGGAAGGTAGGCTACACATCAGAGCCGGCTAGCCCAGCACACAGTTACGAAATTGAGGTTGCACCTTTGCTCATATAACACACGCACACGCACGCACGCACGCACGCACACGCACGCACCACACGCGGACTTTTGACCCTGGTATGCGTAATCAAGCTGTATATCACGACATAATGTCTCTTTCTCTCTGTAAAGCACAAATACCCCTTAATGGAATTGACCATGATGTTGAGCTTCTTCTGCTATTTTTACAGCAAATCTGTATATGACTCGCCGATTCGTGCGTCTGTCGCCTGTACGTCGAAAACTATCATCATCAGCAATGGCTCGAGCGTCGTCTTCTTCCACAGCTGGCTCGTTGGTGCCCCTCGGTGCAACCGCGCGAACGTGCTCATGCCACTGTTCCCGCGTTCGCCATCGTCGTCTTCTTCTTCCACAGCTGGCTCCGTTGCCGCTCATCATTCCAGCGTAGAATTTCACTTCTCTTCTGTCGTCGTAATGGGGAGGCCGCGTTTACGGGGGTATGAGCCATTCATTGTCTTACGTGACGGACAGGTTTAATTTTGAAGCAATTTAATTTTGAAGAATCGCAAGCGGCAATGGGCGACATCGGCGGACTGCGGGCATACCGTCAGTGACGTCGTTCTTTCCGTCGCAGCCCAGCATGTGTGTAACCTCATTAAGAAACACAAAGAAGTAACCAATAATTGAGAAATACTTTAATAAACTGCCGGGATTAACCCAGTGATGAACACCGGGGCCGCACGTTTCAGCTTCGCTGGCTAACCATCTGTACGGAGTGCTTGGGCGGTGAATTTTTAAGATTACTTACATGATAGGGTGACCCAATTTTGGGTCATTGGCCGCGTACCACTGGGTATGCGTACCATCTTGGGCAATCCTCCAGAATTGCTATGTGCCACTTTGACACAAGGCGTATGGAATACAGGGGTACAGGGGTATCGAACGCTCTTTCCATACAGGGGTATGAAAGAGCTGTCATATTTTCGGCCAACCTAAAATAGGGAGGCTGTTCGTCGGCCTACTGTTCGCCAAGGCGGTGACCAAAGCAAAATGTGCTCGATATATTTTACCACATGCCTTAGCACGATCTGCCTTTCTTGTTTTCTGATCTTTTCTGCCCTTACCCCATTCCCCTGTGTAGAGTAGCCAACCGGACACTTAAGCTGGTTAACCTCTCTGCCTTTCACCTCTTGTGTTCCCACCTCCTTACTTCATCGGAATCACCTTCTGAGACTTCAGAAACTTTTGAGCTTAGCAGACACGCACGCGTATTAACATCTGCGCGGCATACTTATAGGGACGGTGGTGTATTGAAACATTTGGGTACGCGTAAGAACCCGAGGTTCTCCGATGTCATGCCCGAGCCCTCGATTCACCACGGCGCAGCTCATATCCCAAGTGACCCAAGTGCAGATTTGGCGCGCATAACAGCATCGACTGCTGTTTATTTACAAGCCACAATTAGGTATAGCCGCCACCTGTCGTGTAGGTAACGGTACCATTCCCTTCCCGTGAGGCGTTGAATCGTTTTGCGAACTGCCACCAGGTAGAGCTGACACGCTCCGCAGCTTATACACCTACCGCTACGTTGCTCCGCCGCCATTTCAGCACCCCAACTCTCTCCAACTGATTTCCTCCAACTCCCTTTCTCTGTTTTCGTTTTCTCCTCTCCTTCATTTCTGACGCCCCCTTCTCTCTGCCGGCCATCGCGCCGTCCCTCCCACTTAGCTCGTTAACTGCGTGGGCTGCTTTTCTTACTTCTCTGTCCGCAGTTAATGGCGCTTTGAAGGGCGTGGCTTTTATTGTGCCCCGGGTTCGGGCTGGTTGGTGGAAGGACGGTAGGGGAGTATGCAGGAGAGTGGGCTATGGCAGCCATATCGTCAGCTAGTGGAGCGCAGTGCGGAGAACGTTTCGCTCGCTGCCACGTCGAGTGCTTTTCGACATCCTTTCTTCGGCCGCACTTACGGACACGGTTCCGGCCAGCCCTACGGCGCGATTCCATGCTCCCTCCCCTCTTTCCCGTTTATCCCGCGAACGAGGTAAAACAGCCGGCGGTCGCGTACGCCCGAAAGAACGAAAACGATGGAGAGAAATCGCGGTAAAAACCCCTCAGCGGGCCTCCCCCGATCGAACTGGGTCAGGGACGCGGCGTCGTCGTGGGTGCGGTTCATTTTCATGCGGAATTCGCACGTGCCGCCGACCTGAGGAGAATAGTTTGGCGGAGAAAAGCACGCGGGGAAGTTCGAGCTCGGTTTGCCGAACACAGCGTCGTTAGGAAGGGATATCTGCTGCTTCTCCTCAAGGTGCTTCGAGTGGGAAACGGTCTCTATCATATAGGAGACGTGACTGAAACGACAGTTTAAGCTTTGATTAGGAAAAGGAAAAAAAAATGGTTTCTTCCTCTATCAGAGGAATTGGTCATAACACGAAAGTGAAACGTGTATTCTAAGGGGCAGTTGGCAGCTTTGTTCCGCATTCACAAATACAAATCCCCAAATGTGCACAGCCTTTTTAGTAAAAGCCGAGGATACCTAAGCACTTCTTATAAGTTGTGAATGCGAAAGCATTAATGTCAAATTGAACGCCGCTGAGCGGTCTTTCGAGTTTTGCGTTGCGAGTAATGTACCATAGCGGTACGTGCTGCCCGAGGCAGGAAGCAGCAGGAGCCTGCGGTGCCAACGCCGCATTCCACTGACGTCCTCGTGACGAGATACCGAGGATGTGGGAGCGGCCACCAAGGCTGGCAGACGCGCGCAGCAGCTAAGCCCAGTGGGGGTGAGAAAGAGAGATGCGGAAGATAGCCGGGCGATGGGTGCCGCGCGGGCCACAGGCGGTGCAGGTGGTAGGGGTTGGTGAAAGTGCCTGTCTGCAACCGCCTCAGGTCGACTGCCTGGGACCAGGCAGTCGGTGTTCGGACCAGGCAGTCGGCGGCAGCAGGTGTTCCCTTTCGCCCGCTCTGCTCCGTCGAGGCGCGCTCGTCACGTGGCGTCGCAGCCAATGGGACTTTAGGTGCCGCTTCGCTGCTACAGACTACAGACGCGGCTTTTTCGCTCAGTGGGCCATTCGACGCTTTCGCATCAGTAAATAAATTCACTGCGGCAAGGAAGGGTAAAAGAAAACACGATCGCAGCAAAAGACGCCATATGGTAGCCATTTTATGCTTACATCCACTCTCGATTACGGGAGACCCTGCAATCTTTTAAAATTATATTTTGATCGATTGCTCTTTTTTATATAAATAAATTCACCCAAACGCACCTTAGCAGCCCCATCTTGGGGTAGGTTCTGGCACTTCTTGAAGCTATACGCTCTAGTCTACAGTTAGCGCAGCCGAGGATATACGTAACTGCACCCGTTTATTTTTAAACATTCAGCCGCATGAAACCTGACGAACGCTCTTTAAAGCGAAGCTTCTGTTTCCTGTAGAAATGTTTCTGGCGTCCGAGATGGATAATTCCCCAGTCAGGACAAAACGACTCACTGCTGCTGCTTGCTGCTGGTTGCTGCTGCTGCTCTGTTGCTGTTGTTGTTGTTGTTGTTGCTGCTGCTGCTGCTGCTGCTGCTGCTGATGATGATCCTTTATCATGGCTCGCACCCACTGAGGGGGATAGGCCAAGTTGTTGTTGTTGTCGTCGTCGTCGTTCTGCCGAATGGCTCACACGGCTGGGACAGCACCCGTATAACGAATCGGCTTATGTACGTTAGCCACATCTGAAGAAGAAAACGAGCATCCATCCTAGTGCCATATCGCCACTGGTTCACCAGTAGTATCTTAATATTGGAAATAACAATTCCAGGTGGCGGCGGTGAGAAAGAGAGATGCGGAAAGAGGGCGAGTGAGGGAAAAGGTGACGCGAGAAGGCAAGGAAACGCTACTACTAGAATGATGATTAGATCTACGTATATTGTGTAGTATAGTAGTGAGACTAACATACATGGACACTCTCGGAGGTTCAATTCAATTCATTTTCAATTCAATTCATTCAACCTAGATGCACGGGAGGCGACTTCAGAAACACTTATCTACGCCCTTATTTTGTTCTAATTAAAAAAAAAAAACGTACATCGCAGGAAGGAAATTCCGCTGAAAAGGAATACCGTCAGCATCTTTACGAAATCGCTGCCGAAGCGCTGTTGGCTTTCACTGCGAGAAGCAAAATTCAGCTGCAAAAAAAAAAAAAAAAAAAATAGAAGGGGAGGGGTTCCAAGCATTACATTCCACGAACGTGCCTCACAGCACCTTTCGAGCCATTTCTGTTATGCAACCGGCATCGCGTATACTACAATATGCCTGGCAAACTTTGACCTTAGAAGAGCTCAGCCGCCGCTCAATAGGTATACGTAACGTGCGCGGCGCGCGTTTTCACTGCGATGTGTGCTTGCTCAGCTTTCGGGAACATTCTGTAAGGCGCGCCCACCTTTGGTAAATAGCGTGTACGGATATTCGCCGCAGCCATAACGTAGCAAACGTGCAAATAGCATTAAAAAAAATGGCCGGTTCACAGAATGGTTTCTTGCCTTAGAAGAAAATGTTGCCATTTCCGAGAAAAGGAGTTTCTTGCTCTTTCACTCGCTTTCCTTTCTCTCTCTCTCTCTCTCTCTTTTCCAACTTTTGCCATTGACGCCTTCTTCACAAATCTCCCCGCTTCTATACGCTACGATGTTGCGACAACGAGGCACTCGTGTAAATTGCAGGGCCTTTTACTGCTCAGAAGGAGAGGAAAAAGAAAGATCGCACAAAGCGTTCGTTGACATAAATCCAAGTTGTCATTTTGTAAGGCGTGTTCAAATAGCGATATCTTTGAATCGAATGAGGCAATCCGAATGTTCGTTGAAGTGAATTCTGGGGTCTTACTTGCCAAAACCACGATTTGATTATGAGGCACACCGTAGCGGGGGATTCCGGATTAACTTTGACCACCAGGGTATACTTAACGTGCCTCCAATGCACGGGACACGGGCGTTTTTGCATTACGCCCCCATCGAAATGCGGCCACCGCGGCCGGGATTTGAACCCGCGACCTCGAGTTTAGCAGCGCAACACCATAGTCGCTAGAAGCCATCGCGGCGGGTACGAATGTTCGTATAACACGTGCTTGAAATACCGAATCCAGTGTCGGAAGTGCGTGCTTGTGTGTGTGTGTGTGTGTGTGTTTGTTTGATTCTGAAAGTAGAAAAAGAAACATAGAACTTAAAAAATCGTCGGCCCTTCCCTCCGTGAAGATAGATGATAAGCGACGCTTATCACCATCGCAACTAATGGAGGGTATATATACGTACACTTTCACAGTGCTGAACACAGGCACTTTTCCCTTGATTAAAGATTCCTTACACGATACCGCAAACTCTAAATTCACAAAGGTCTTCTCCACTAGTAGCGTAATGTTCATTCAGCACTTCCCAGGCATTGTGTCGCTGTTCGTCGGAGCGGATCCCACTGATGAGGGACAAGTTGTTGTCAATTAAACCACAAACGCTTGCGTTCGATGTCTCGAGTTTGCTCGGCGGCGTTTGTCGAAACAAACGTTGTCGAAACAAACAAAATGTTGTTCAAGGGCACTTGTCGAAACTTGCTTTTACGCGACGACATTCCTTTATTCGACCACTGTTGATCAACTTAGGCCTCCACCTGCCTTTGTCTGGAGATTTACAGACCGATGGATATATATATATATATATATATATATATATATATATATATATATATATATATATATATATATATTGTGAGCACTAACTGTGCAGTTCATCATCGTCTTCATGTGTATATACCCATCCTCATAATCACCATCATTTTGTCGGGTTGGTGTTCGTGGGCTGTCTCGCGCTGTGTGACAATACAAGAGCTCTGCCTTCGTCTCGGGCGTCGTCTCACGATATATATATATTTCTCGCGATATGTGCTACACAACGTTATTTATTTGAAAGTGCGTTCAACTGAGCAGCTACTCAATTATCAAGGGAGTTAAAGGTCACTTGAAACGTCTGGCGGATTGCATGCTTAGACATTTTACAATTAAAGATTCTAGTTGAAGACTTCTATTCAAAACAAGCATTACATTCATGCTGGCAACTTCGAATATTGGGCACGCCTTTAGTAATTTAGCAATGCCTGCATGCTGATGACCAGTACTGCCAAATTTTTTCGAAGTGTCTCGTTAAAGTGAGACAGAAAATACGCAAAATATGTGCCAAATTTCGTTGCGAAATCGCTAATATTGTCGCTGATACTTTTGAGCGAATTTTAAACTAACGATGGTTGTAAATCATCTACCGAAACGTTCCACGTTTGTCTACGATCCGTGTGGTTGTGACACAAACAATGATTTTTTCAACAGAGTGTAATGGCGCTTTTACTTTTACGAATGCAGTTACATAACAACGGATGACGACAGCTGAAATTCTGTGTTTGCCTTCAGATTCTGCGGTTACAAATGCAGCACGATTCGAAAGAACACTAGTAACATGATTTTCCTAGCATGAATAGGCACTTAATTGGTCGCACATTATACCTGCAAATTTTCTATAGTTTTCGGTGCTCCAGAAAGGAGGGCTAAATTCTGCGACCTATGCTTGGTCGCATGGTAACACGGCGATGATAATTACGTGACGTTAATGCGATTCAAATACTCCGCTTTTTCTCCGCGTTCTACCTGAAAGCTCCGGGCAGTATTGATTTGTCCAAAAGGCCGTGAGATAAGGGAGCAGTGCGTGTGTTGAAACTCGCGGTAATGAGCCCGGCCTCTCTGACGCTCACGCCTTTCTATGCATGTCGACTTTTCTTATTGTTCGCGTGCTGGCGTTATAAATCTCACCATAGTATTTATTGCACTTGGCTTTGGTAAACTTATTTACTGCTACGCTTGAAAATTTCCACCAATCGAACGCCTTTGGTGAAAATGCAGAACTCTAAAAGTCAAGACTCATTGAAATAGATTTAGTGAATAATAATAATAATAATAATAATAATAATAATAATAATAATAATAATAATAATAATAATAATAATAATAATAATAATAATAATAATAATAATAATAATAATAATAATAATAATAATCAAGCACAGTCTGAAGAGCACCGATGTGAAGGCAAACGCTGCTTCATCGTGGTCACAGAGCCGACTGTATCGTACAGTCAATGTCGGCCGCTTAATACGTGACTTTTGAATAATAAAGTGCGTTCTAGAAGTCTGTTTTCGAAGCAACTTTCCCATCTTAGAGGTCGCTACAATGTCGCCACTTTTTCTGTCATGACGATCCTCCCCCAAAAGTCGCCGTTCGCTAAATACTCGTAGAAAAATTTATCGTTAAATAGACAAGAAAGTTGCTAAATCTAGCGACAAAATCACTAGAACGGCAACCCTGCTGATGACAGCAGCAATGAGACTGCTACATTTTTGAGTGTTGGGAAAATTCTTCAGTGCTCGAATAGCCGGCAGCACAAAGCTTGTTGAAACGACGAGCCTGACGTCTCTACAGATGTTACTATATGTGTTTTCTCTCTATACTGAGCTCCACTTTCAAGCTCCCAGAATAGAAGACGGCGGGAGAACAGAGATAGTTACCGTGCACTTACTCAAATACTAATTTAGCTACGAAAATTGCTAGTGAAGTTGCCGCGAGCAATGATCTTCAGGCGCGTACACATGTCTAGGCGCCGGATGACGTCAGCAAGGAGTGAGACAACGAGGATACAAGGAAGGACACGCACTTGTATTGACGAGGTATTCGATGTTAATAACACTATACTCTTTCGCATTTGCTGCCACGGGAAGTTATGCGTGAATGAAATCATACGAAAACAATGAGATCCATTTCGTGTGGATGCAACAAGATTGACTTACTGTGCATTATCCACAGCATTTTTTTCTTCTTCTGCCATTAAGGTGACAATAAATAGTGTTGTTGCCGCCGTTTGGTACGACAGATACGCCCTTTCACTTGGTTAATAGCCTAATTTAAGAGGTACAATGTTATTTTAATAGCAATGAAGACAAGATATTTTTTAATGTATAACTTCTTGCATTAGGTCTTAGTCGTTAGGTCAGTGAAGTCAGACTAGCTCCACTACCGGGTTATCCGTCACCAAAATCTGCTTTGAAAATACATTGCCGTTCAGTAAAGAATGGCTCGAGGGATGCTTTCGAGAAACTGAACTAAAGCGCCAATGCATTTTGTAGCACATTTTAAAGACTGATATCTGAGAAAGGGCGCGCGACAAATCAAGGAAGTCCGGCGACCCGATTACGTATGCTATGATCGCCTAGTCGTTCAAATGACTGCGCGCTCGGTCCGTGTTCGTCCCGCTTACCTCGCGCGAGTCGCGCGAAGCGGGCCGGCGCACGCGCGAAGCGTCGGCTTCATCCCCATCCGACCTTCTCAATGACCCCGGCGTTTCGGTGGCGTTACAACGTGCAACCACCGCCCCACGCAGAGAAGCCGGACTAAAGACATGGAAAACAACATAATGAGAGTCGCGGAAAAAAATCATTAGTATTTCGTGTGGAACAAGATTGACTTTCTTAATTTTTTTCTTCTTCTGCCAAAGGTGACTAGGTGCGCCGTTTGGTAAGGCCCTTTCAGGTAATTTTTAAGAGGTACTGTTATTTTAATAGCAATGAAGACTATTTTTTTAATGTATAACTTTGAGAGTCGTTAGTCAAAATCATCTTATCCGAAAGGAAAATACATTGCGGGACAGCGTGAACCATCACATGCGATTTAATAATAAATGTGTTAAAACTATTATTTAATGTGTTAAAGCAATAGAACGGGGACACAATTATCATATCGTTATACTGGTCATTTCGTTGTATCGAGGCGTTCGTTTAGAAGCACTCGACTTAGCGAAGTTTGGTCTAGTATAATCGATCGTGCATTTCGATTTCCTATGCAAGTAATGTCTTCCAGCTAAAGTAGTGCTGTGTGCCACAGATGAATTGTTGCATTTGATTCTGAAATTCTGGCAACTGTAGGAGGCAGAATATTGATCTCATAATCTCATAATTTTTACAAAAATTGCCAATTATTTAGAAAGGTAAAAAAAAATTGAAGTACGAAGTTTACAAATACGTAACTCGGCACGAAAACTCAATATCACATTTCTGTGAACTGCATCCGTTGCATCTAAAGCGGACGAGTTTGATATATGAGTTTGCAGCTTTGGTGAAATCGCGCTACTGTATTCCGAGTGTTTTACAAAAGTCCTACTCCAAAATTAGTGGTATATATGAGAGCGGCGGATAATACTTCAAGTTTTAGATGTGTTAACATGTGCAGTCGACAGACTTGTGGTATCGTTATATTTATTATTGAGATACAGACTTGAATACTTGGCGTTTAAATTTTTTTCGATTTTCAATTTTTTTATCAGTTTTTGTAAATAGGTTGACACCAAATTCTGATGTCAGTGGCTGACCAAGTAAAATGGTTTCTTCGCTCCCGTGTATTTACACAGGAGCTTCTTCTTAGCTACCAAAGCTTCCTCTTAAGGTCTCTACGAGTAGACCACATTGTGACGTCATCAGCATGACTGAGGAGTCATGAGTCAGCGATCTCCTGTGATTTGCTTTCTGAGAGGCGGTTTGATGTGAAAGATCCAAATTGTCCACACGTATACGGAAAATGCCTTTCAGTGCTACAACGAGCGTGCTGACGTCACCTGAAAGCGTAAAGCCGATGCTTTCAACGTTCCGTAGGGTGGTCACGTGTTGTGTACATTATGGCACGCTCTAGCTATGTCGGTAACGATACACATGTTCTACCGCAAAACTATATGCGCCAGACTTTTTTTTTCTGTTTCTTTTCTTGTTGAACGTGAATACCTCATCCCTATCTCAAACTACAACTCGTAAATTGCAAGGTGTGCCGTAGTGTAATTAAAAGAAAACGTAATGAGCGTGATTTAGTTAATCAATCGATCACGCGTTTTGATTTTTCGTGCAAGTAATGTCTGCCTGATCGAGTAATCCAGTTCGAGGATTAAAATTGTGCCATCTGCCAGAGGTTATTTGTAGAAATTCTGTATAGCCTGAAAACACAGCCTATATATATATATATATATATATATATATATATATATATATATATATATATATATATATACATATAAAGGAAGTGGTCACACGTACAAAAAAAAAGCAACTTTTATCTCCCTAATGTTTCGGCCCTGGCTTGGCCGAAACGTTAGGAGGTAAAAGTTTATTTTTCGTACGTGTGACAACTGTTTCCTGTGAATGCGCAATAGATCCACTTCCGCTTCGGTTATATATACAGGGTGGTTTTTTTTTTTTGGCTCACCAAATTTTTAAAAATTTCCTGTCCCAGATAGCACAATTAAAACCCTTGATCTAAATTATTCGATGAGGTGGCCATCACTTCTCCGAGAAATAGACATGCTTAATTGAATAATTAGCATAATTACGCTAAATAACTTTTCAATTATTTTTTTAATTTATAGATACTGCGATCTTTTACAAGATCTTTGCAGGGTGGGAACATACAAGTACACTCATACAAACATAAATTACAAGCAATCTTGCCGACGCTTGAATTCAACATGACAAAAGGACAAAATGCAAGCAAAAAGAAGCACATAAAAGGACAGAATGTAAGAAAAAAGAAGCAAGTAAATTATGTGCGACAGAGTCAAGAATGCAGGCGGGCCTGAAAAAGGAATAAAGAATTTAGTGTAACGACTTCGTCAGGAAGTTTATTCCAATCAACTATTGTTCTTGGAAAATAAGAGTATTTGAAGCAGTTGTTATGCGTCGTTAACGGGGCTACTGCTTGGGAATGTTTATGACGGGTAGCATAACCAGTTGCAGGTGTTAAAATGTGTGAGGTATCAATACGGTAGTGGCCATTCACTAACTGAAAAAAGAATTTTAATCGGGAAACACGATTTTGTTCTGTAATAGAAGAGAAGCCACTACGTTTAAGGAGATCTGTTATAGAAGTTCGACCGTAAGAATTGTAGATAAATCGAACAGCTTTCTTTTGAATTCGTTCTAATTTTTCAATATTTGTTTTTGTGTAGGGGTCCCAGATGATTATTGCATACTCTAAAGTAGGTCGAACTATTGCATTATATGCCAGAAGGCGGAGAGCAGGTATCGAGAATTTCAACGACCGTCTTAGGGTAAACAATTTGCGAATACAATTAGCCATTACAGTGTCAGTATGTTTTGACCAGGAAAGATTGTGAGATATGTGTACACCGAGATATTTATAGTGAGATACTTCGGAGATATAAGTGTTGTTGGCAAAATAGTCGAAGAGAAATGGCTTTTTCTTTAGTGTTATTCTCATAAAGACGGTTTTTTCATAGTTAATAGACATTTGCCATCGATGACAATTATTTACTTTACGGCGCATATTTCAATGTAAAAATTGTAGCTGGAGAGTATGCAAGCCATATCTACATAGAACGAGTTCTGATGATGGTACCGGTTTCGAGATATGCGCCGTCAAAATTGCGGCGAAAGTGTGCTGTTGTACCGCTTAATTTTTTAAAAAAGAAAACGCAGTCTTATGCATTGAAGCGCACAAGTAACTAGGACGCCAATCCATTCCGTCGAACACGTTGAAAATAATAACTCGAAGCTGGCGTAGTCCCAAGAATTCATTCCAAGTGGAAACTATCGCCTTGCGAACTCAGCAGCTACAATTCGTAAAATTAAATATGTGTCGTAAAGTAAGTAATTTAAATATAATTAGTGTAATTACGTTAATTATTGAACATTTTAATTTCTAGCGGCAGTAGTGGCCGCCTTATCGAGTAAATTTAGTTCGAGGGCTAGAATTGTGCTGTCTGCCACGCGCAATTAAAAAAAAAAAAGAAAAAAAACAAACAAAGAAAAAAAGTTGTGGAGAAAGAGGACGACGACATTATTGCTACCAACATTTTCAATTACACAACTAAATAAATAAATGAATCATTTGATGCCTGCAAGAACGAGCCTGACGTTATCACTATGTCGATGGTTTGATGGCCAAGAGAAGAACAAAAGATCGGGTCAAAAGGACGCGAAGCAGCTTCTAGCGGTTCTCTTTGCGTTGACGTGTATATTTAAAGCAGTAGCTGTGTTAGTAGGAAGACGGTCCAGAATTAAGCAGCGAAATGTTGTCCATCAAGATGACTTAACGAAGATGAACAAATACCAACTTGCCTAAGTTGCACCATCCTCTGACGCATACGCTAAATTTTGCTGTGAAAAAAGGCATCGATCGTGCCGTTTTTATTGAGCCAATCGTAGACGCGAGATCTTCCTAAGAAATTCCGTCGGATAAAGCCGTAAATAGATTCGTGCGAAGCCGCTTACGCAAAGCGCGCTTTTTCGCCTTAAATTTCGCGGATGCTTCTAAAGACCCCTTTATATATAGAAGCGAATGCTCGTCACTGGATATTTGGCTCCGTGAACCGTACATACGATTAGCCCAAGCGAGCTTAACGTCGTTCCTGTCCGCCAGTTCGCTTCTTAGAAAGTTGCATTGAGCTCGGAGCGCGCTGATCTCGTTCAGCTCGTTCGTCTTTCATTGCACGGCCACTCATATGGCCAGCATTTATATATAACTACCTCGTCGGTTCTCGCCTTTCTCGTCGCAAGCCTCCGTTACGTAAGACTTAGTCGCGTACAGTTCCTCCTTGCGAGGAGCGTCTTCGTCGACGCCATGTCACATGCGGCTCTCTTTCGTGCGTCACGTCTTTCGGTTTTGCCGAGTACGCTCGCCTCAGTCTCAAACTTTTTGTACTTGTGCGGTTTACACGCACACGCACGCACGCACACATGCACACGCACGCACACACACACACGCGTGTGTGTGTTTCCCATAGAAATTAATTTCCTAATAGAAACAGAAACGTGTCACTGAAAGGCCGACTGCAACGTCAATTTGTGCCTCGTAAAAAGTGTCAGAACGTGCAGATATAGAACAGCCGCCGAACGAAATTTTACGTTTCAAACACGGGTGGATGCGTGACGAAAAGCTTACGGCAGCAAAGGGCGGTGATGGCGTGTGTAACGTCTGCATTACCCGGTTCGGTGGCGGGAGATTTGAATTGCGATAAAGGTATTTAAACCCTTCAGATGCAATTTGCTCTTAAAATAAGTATTTTCTTGGCACGAAACAAGCGTTGAGAGGTTTCTGGAATGGTATTTAAACAGTCCATGTCGGACCTAGTATTTGCCTTTAGTGTCCGTTTAAGCCAGGCCGTTACAAAATAAACCTGCCCGGCTCTTCTTCGTATGCCAGGTGTTTCTTTTTTGTGTGGAAGTTTCTTTTACAATAAATTGTACAATACCGCAGCGGTGGCCTATCGGTAGGGCATCCACATCGTATGCTGGAGGTACTGAGCTCAAATCCCGGTGCCGCCGGAAACCCACCGGCTTTTTATAATGGTGATAGATGCTCCCTGGCCTGGTGCTCGGATTCTCGTTCGGGCTCACATCTCGAAAGAGGGCCCAATAGAGATTTCCCGAGTTGTCTCTGGGCGCCTCTTGTTCAACCACAGACGGCTCTTGCTGAAGAGCATCTGCCGATGCCGTGGGAGGCAAGTGCCTCCTCCGACTACCTAATAGGTACAAGCGCGCTCGGGCCTGAGGCTCGGCTATTATGGGACGCTTGGAAAAGGGTGTTTGTCCCCAACTCGAAGGCGTTCCCACTTTAACAGGTCCATTTGGAGCGCCACATGGGCAATTCTTGCCATGGGAGCGGCCCAAACGTCCTTCCATTGTGCTCACAAGGGTTTCGACGGGAATTTAGGGCGCATGGCTCCTTTCCTAAGCTTATCACCCCCGAAGAAAGCCGAACGCCAGGCCGAGGTACACTTGTGGCCATTTGAATCAGTGGGTGCCCGGCGGCGGTGGGAGTCGACCCCACAACCAACGTTGCCTACAACCTCCCGCAGCCGAGGCCGGCGCTCTACAACTAGGCCACGGCCGGCGGTTTATTGTAGAACTTACAAGAAATTATCTAGACCCTGCCGTTTTTTGCAGATTAGCTACGTGGCTAAGCGGGTATCAGCGGCAAGAAATATTTTGCGAGAATTGCGCTAATCATGCACCGAAAGTGTTCTAACTAACTTATGTATTACTCACTTTAGGGCACATGTAATTACGAAATTGGAGCCGAGGGGCAACTGAAACATTGATGTTTCAGTTGACACTTTCCCAAAAGTGCGCCTCTAAAAGCTCGGGATTATTTTAACTGGAACGCTGAGGCATTTTAGCAGATTTTGGGGACGGATATCTTGTCACGCGGTGCTAGTCTTAACATTTTTTGCTAAGCAGGCATGACTTCACGACTCACCATTTTCAGTTTCGCAATTACATGTGGCAAAATTGAGCGATTAAAAGGTTGATTCACATATTTAATGCGAAGAGATAAATAAACTTCGAGAAATTGCTGGCTGTTCTAATGGCCGCCTAGCTACGTCGCCTATGTGCGAAAGCGGCAGCGGTCCAGATGTGACAATTAATTACAAAATAAGGTGTTCCGCATAAAAAGAAACACCTGGTATAGTTGACGTGAAGTCAGCGGCTGTCCGTGAATCAAACCCGTCAGCCTACAAGGATTCCTGAAGTAATAACAGTGGTTTGCTGACTATAGACTGGCGCAGCTGCTGCTTGAATTCTAATTCGGCAGTCTAATTTCTTGCTCTTTATCGTAGGGGTATAGTTTCGCTTTCACTCTCGATACACGTTTATCATATTCCTGCTAATTAAGTCATTTTCTTTCTGTCCCTGTTTCTAACGGCTCATTTGCACCTTCTCTTCGGTTACCAAGAGGCTACACTATAGCTCCGACTTTTCCGATGTGGACACAATATCTATCTATCTATCTATCTATCTATCTATCTATCTATCTATCTATCTATCTATCTATCTATCTATCTATCTATCTATCTATCTATCTATCTATCTATCTATCTATCTATCTATCTATCTATCTATCTATCTATCTATCTATCTATCTATCTATCTATCTATCTATCTATCTATCTATCTATCTATCTATCTATCTATCTATCTATCTATCTATCTATCTATCTATCTATCTATCTATCTATCTATCTATCTATCTATCTATCTATCTATCTATCTATCTATCTATCTATCTATCTATCTATCTATCTATCTATCTATCTATCTATCTATCTATCTATCTATCTATCTATCTATCTATCTATCTATCTATCTATCTATCTATCTATCTACGTCAAATCACGTCAAAAGGAAGTTCCACATCCGCCGCCATGGCCATGAGTGGCGCTGACTAACACTCTCCGGGTTAGATCTTGTACCAGTGCCTCCTCTATACTTCAGTGCCCGGCAGACGAGCGCTACAACAATAGCCCGCCGCCGCCGCCGCGAGTACAGCAACCCGCCGCCAGGCGCCGCCACCTAAACAGGGCGCTCCTCCCTCATCCACGGCGGGGCTCGACTGGCAAGTGCGGCCGTCAACGCGCGTTTCTTCGAGTTGGCCGCACTACCCGCATTTCTTTAATGTCTAATTTCGAAGCTCAGAGGTACACATGTGGTTTGTTCCTTGCAGTACGAATTGCGAAGTGAAAACGGTAACTAATGCTGTTGTTATGCCGCGCCGCCCAGCAGTGTGCGTGCTCGCTTTCGGTTTAAAGTAAAAGCCAGCAGACGCGTTTTGTGGGGCTGCCCGCGCAGCAATGTATAATAACATGGTGCGAACGAGAAATGACAGCAGCATTTATTATATTGGCTGTTGCCTCAAAGCTTGAGGCACTTCCTTGAAAGGGGCTTTTTGTCGAAGTACCTATAGGCATCATGCTTATCCGTCACGGAGAATGCATAGTTCGATAGAAGAGGTCGCAGGAAACGCACAGAAATCAGTTCCATGAGTTTCAGCCTGTGCGGCTCGTCACTGTCCTTGCATTTCAACAGGTTGGAGCCACAGAGAGCAGGAACTGCACGTTCTACAAGACTAGTGAGGGGTTTCTCAAGGGCATGATGTTCCTTCAGTGCCTGTTCAGCAAACGTCCGTAGGGTGTCAAGGACAAACAGGAGCTGGTACGAAGGATAAAGCAATCCACCTCGATCTTGGCTGCGAGTGAATGTCAGGAGTGGCTGATTTGTTACTGGCTTTGTGCAAAGAGCTACACAGTTCTCGCAGTTCATTTGCTCCATTATAACACGAGCAATGTAGCCTCCAATATACACTGTCGCGGAAATCTGAAGGGAGGGCAGGTGCAGAGGCAGGAGCGTAGTGTTCAGTCGTTCTAGAACAGTCATTGCAGTCTTTGCAATTTCTGACCGCGGCTGCACTTGTTCTGCCGGTGTCTTTCGAAGCAATGCAGTGGATATACCTGCAGTCTCGCTGTGAGCAACGTTGGAAAGTGCATTTGAGGCAGCAATTCCTGTTTTAAGCACTTTCTCAAGTCCTGAAAGGGCTGCACGGACATCCAAGGTATCATTGCAACCCGAAGACATACGCAATGTCCCAAAGAGGGATTCTATGGGATCACTGTTAAATTTGCGCGTAAGCACGAATGAAAACTTCTCAATACTCAGCAGGTACTTAATGCATGCTATACAGTTGAATACGTAGTGATGAAAAATGCTTCTTATGTTTCCTTGGTCAAAAACTCCTTCGGATGGCTACATCTCTTTTTCAAATCCTCCAAGTACATCGGCATAGTAGCTTCAAGCCACTCGAGCCGGTCATCATCAACATTATCATAATGCCGGGCATCTGCAAAGTTCTGACGAAGGTGCTGCGTTGTGTTGCTTGTATCATGAAGAACAAACCAACGGTAAATGTACTTCATGAATGTAATACTAGGGCCTGCGCTTGCAAATGATACGCTGCAAGTGTGACCCGCTTGTTCTTTCAGGTGC